>NW_008239054.1:3954873-3990776 GCF_000691975.1 Corvus brachyrhynchos | reverse complement strand
TCACCTCCCCCCTCCACAACCATTTCCCATGAAAAAAACTGTTGTCAAACTGATGCTATTTATAAGGGCTACCAGATGTAGAGAAGGAGACAGCAGACAGCATTTCTGCATAGTCATTGAAGAAGATGTTGAGATTCTCACCTATCTCCTCTTTGCCAAATTGCATCTCTGAGACTGTTCCCAGCCCTGGGCATAAAACAAAAGACACATTTCTTGTACATCTGGAGGGACAGTAGATTAGTTATTAAAAGTATTACTCAGTACATTTACCACATGCCATGTAAAAATAGCTGCATCAGACACCTGCCTTGTGGGACTGCTACCCTGAGATGTACTTCTTGCAAATGGCTTTTCAAATAGTATTTTATCAATGCTTTCTTTCCTAAAAAATGTTTCAAGTTTGTCACATAAATTTCTGAGAGTAGGCACTATCTACATCTGGCTATCTGTCCATGACCTCAAGATCCCCCCAAATGCCCTTGAGCAAACAATTGCACCCAAAAAACATGACATTCTGGCTTTAAATTCCAGAGAACCTACAGGGTTCTCCATAAAAGCTTCAGTACATTGGACATACCAGAATAAAATTTATCTGTCTCCAACTGGAGTGTTTTCAAGTTGTGTCCCATTTCTATGCATTGCATTTTTATTCTTTTCTTTTTTTCCCCCTGTAGTTTGACATATTATGCAGCTTCTTTTTCTGGAAAGGATTGACACCAACAATCAAGTATGACAACTGTCCCACTGTTCCTGCTGTCACATGCATTCCGTTATTACTGTACATACCCCACCCTTCACCACGAAGCCTTCCTCAATCTTTTATGCATCTTTCAGTGCAGTTCAATAAAATAATTTCTGAACAGGCAGTGTGAAACAAGCTGTGCAATGTTCTGCTTCTCTCCATTGCCACAAATTGCTCATAGGTCTCAGTTATTACAAATCTTTCTTTCAATTAGTTTCTGTCCAAAGACTAGTGCAGCCATATGGCTTCCATTACCTATACCCTCCAAAAAACAAAGCATATATACCCACACTTGCCCTGCCTCCACGTGCCTAGTCATGTTAGAGGATTTCAGCGACCCATACACTTTAGCAGTCTTGGCTTCATGTATAACACAGATCCAGCAATTCTTCCTCTCCTTTTTCAGCACTGCAACAAATGCAATGCTAGGGCTTATTTGCTTCTCTGTTCATAAAAACAACAGTAGTACACAACAACCTACTTTAAAAAACAGAGCTCTGTTTCTAGGTTGCTGTGTAAATTAGATTGTAAGAATATCCATATCTGAAGACAATAAACAAAGAACAGAGCAACAGCAAGCAAAACAAAACAACATATCTGGCCCAAGTGCTAACCTGAATAGCATTAATGCCAGCAGTACATCAGAAAACATTCAAAAGCAGTTTGCTGTTGCTCAGGTGTCACTGTTCTATTGTGGCGAGGATCAATAAGTCTCCAAATGGCCTGACAGCTGCACAGAAGAGACAAGCATGGGAGTTAGTTTCACTTGAAAGAAGACCACAGAAGATTAATTTGCACCAGGGACTCTTGTGCACCTTCACGTTTCAGAACAAGAGCCTAAACAGAGAGCAGAGAGGAGAAAAGTATTCCCCTTCAACAGAGAATAGGAATTTCATCAAGTTCGATAAACTTACTTGACCTAAAGCTAATGTAACTTGTCTGAGAGGTAACAGATGAATCAATTAAACACGTTGAAGCACTATTTTATATGGCAGCTGTGGTGCCAGTACACAAATTATCTTGGTAATTTCCATAGTCCTTCATTAGGATCTCTCTTTCTGATTAGCAAAAGGTATACATTGTGTCTAGCTGGGGTCTCAGAAGCAAAGGTACGGAGCTAGAATGCAATTAACCAGCTTGGAAACTAGTTCCTTATAGCTAATTCTTCACAGGAGGGATTTTGTGGGGTTTTTTTTGGTGCGTGCTTTTTAAGCAAAAATAAAATGAAAAATTTTACAAGTTTAAGGTACCTGTCCCCAAGCAAAAACCAACAACTACAAAAAAACCAACCCCCAAACTTTCGACGAACAAGTGTTCAGCTTAAAAAAGGCATAAAGGGCAAAACCCAAGCCATAATGCTTTAACTGGGTCCAAACTAGGAAGAAATTTCAAAATGTTACTTTAATTTTTTATCCCTGAAGATATATCACTTATCTGGTGAAGAGTTTAGTTAAGTAATAGTTAAGTTATGGGTAGATGCATAAAAATTTGCAAAGCTGACCTGTGTTGATTTTTTCTTGTAATTGTCAGCATTTCATGGCAGAAATCATCCTTCTTTCTCTGTGTGCCACTTAACAGATGAGAGCTTCAGTCATGTTCTAAAAATTTGCTCTCAGTAAGAATACCAGAACACCAGTAATTCTCACGCAGCAGAAAGTCAGTGGAGAAAGGACCCAATTCTCTATGTCCAGCCTTCCAGTTTCCCAGCTGTATTCCACCAGATTTCAGACCTCATGACATCAGTCCTTCCAGCTACTGGACCGGTTAGAAAAATGCAACAACCATCTCTACGTCGCGAAAGGGAGTTACAGGCTGTTTTCAAATTCCAGAGAAACAAAAGCCTACCAGTCCTTCTGACACAAAGTACTGGACAATAACAAAGTCCTCAAACATCTCACCTTTAATCTTTGCATGCTGTAAACTTCCTCAGGACCCTTCCCTCTTTCTTTCAGGACTTGACAGGAGCTCTAAACAGGTTGTACCTAACAGTGTATGGACACAAAGTGTGTATAGGGTCCAAAGCAAGCAGTTTTGCTGTAACCAAGTCTTGTGCTACAGCAGGACTGAGTGTGAATAACCCACTTGATTCCTTACACCGTCTCTGGGCACTGACTGTTATGGGGAGAGAAACAGCAGAAATTGTTGGGTTTCACTTTTCTGTAGATTAAATCTGTGACAAAATAGATAGTTTATGGCTGCTTGTGTATTTCCCACACAGATATATGAGCAGATAATGAGGGCTTCACAGCAGTGCAGAATTGCCTGTGACTGCGGAGGACTGGATGGGGACTGATACGAATGTAGTGATGAAGGGGGCTGCCTTTGACTACCAGTATCAACAAGCTAAAGAAATAAAGGAATCCATGTGTTTTACAGGTTTTAATTTGTAATGCAAATGTGGAACTAGTGTAATTGAGAACAGAGACAGTAGCTGCTTTATCCATGGAAGACAAGTGAGACCTACAGAGGAGTACCATAGGTACACTTGGTTCAAAGAAAAAAAAAGAATAGTGCTGGTGTCACCACTCCCTGCACCATTTTTGTCACTGACAGGTGCATACCACACAGCATGTTAAATATAATACACTGGCATGCCCTGCTAAAAGAAGGAGAAAACAGTGCTTACACACATTCCCTTTTCCACCGTGGCACAAGCAGTGACCAAGACTTTCTGGGAGAGAGAAACTGAACAAACCTGAAGTGTGCAAAAAGAAATATTTTAAACATTTTAAACTGAGAAGATAAAACTTATATTTCTCCTCTCCCTCCCCCAATCCCAAGAGACTATTTTGAGATAGTGGGTACACTGTATTTTAGAAAATTAAAGTATTAGTTTTGGAATATGGATTTTTAAATTCTCTAGGTCAATTATTTACATTAGAACAGTTTGTCAAGGTTTTCTCTTCAATGGAAGGATCAATGCTACCAAAAAGTCCACCTAGAAGTAAAATGCATGAGAAAGTATAAGTCTGTATGCAGAAATGCTAGAAGTCACAAATGAAAAAGATTAGAGATTTATAACTGAGGTTTATAAGCCCCAGCCCCTTTCCTAACTGCGACGTTTTCCTCTCACTGGCAGAGAGCAATACATGCATCTGTTTTTAGAAGTAAAAAAATATTACCTTCCAGGGAAAGCCATGTTCCTTTATTTCAACATATGGCCATCAGACTTCAGTTTTGGAAAATGTACAGCAATACAGTATATATTGTACTGTTTGGTAGTATTTTAGGGCTGCTTTAGCACGTTATATATTTAAGTAATGCAGATATCATCCTCTTTTGTGTATGTTTTCACAGCAGACTGTTTGTTATCAAACTCAAATTTTCCCAGAAGACAGTTGTCAAGTATAGACACATAAAACAATATGCACAAGGGAAATCTAGCAGACTTCAGTGTGTACTCTGCTGTCTCTCCTCACATGTGCATATATTGCATATTACAGACCCACGGCTATGTGCACTGGCTAATTGACTCCTTCCTTTTGCACCTACCTAACTTGTCCTCCCTGGATGCTTAAACAACAGGGTATAGTGACATTTTCAGTTGGAAGATCTGATTATCGTGCAAAGTGGTCCAAGTGGAGACCAGTGACAGGAGGTGTTCCTCAGGGGTTGATACTGGGACCATCAGTGTTCAACCTCTCCTTTGGCAACATGGACAGTGGGATTGAGTGCTCCCTCAGCAAGTTTGCTGATGACACCAAGCTGTGTGGTGCAGATGACACACTGGAGGGAAGGGATGCCATCCAGAGGGAATTTGAGAGGTGGACCTGTGTGAACATCATGAAGTTCAACAAGGCCAAGGGTAAGGTCCTGCACCTGGGTCAGGGCAATCCCAAACAAAAATACAGGCTGGGTAGAGAATGGATTGAGAGCAGCCTTGGGGAGAAGGACTTGGGTGTTGATGAGAAGCTCAACATAACCTAGCAATGCGTTCTCACAGTCCAGAAAACCAAGTGTAGCCTGGGCTGCAGCAAAAGTAGTGTGGCCAGCAGGTAAAGGGAGGGGATTCTGCCCCTCTGCTCCACTCCAGTGAGACCCCACCTGGAGGACTGCATCCAGCTCTGAGGCTCACAACATAAGGACTTGGCCTTGTTGGAGCAAATCCAGAGGAGGGGCAAGAAGATTATCAGAGGGCTGGAGCACCTCTCCTGTGAAGTTGTACTGAGAGAATTGGGACTGTTCAGCCTGGAAAAGAGAAGGCTGCAGGAAGACCTTATAGCAGCCTACTGGCACCTAAAGTGAAAGAAAGCTGGAGAGCAACCTTTGACAAGGGCATATCATGATAGGATAAGGGGTAATGGCTTCAACCTTAATAGTGCAGCTTTAGATTAGAAGAAATCCTGCACTGTGAGGGTGGTGAAGCAAAGGAACAGGTAGCTCATAAAAGTTTTGGGTGTTCCATCCCTGGAAGTGTTCAAGGCCAGTATGGAGGGAGTTCTGAGCAACCTGATTGAGTGAAAGGTGTCCCTGGCCATGGCAGGAGGGTTGGAACTAGGTGACTTTTCATGTCCATTTTAACATGAAATATTCTATGATTCTGTGAAGAATCATCATGACATTGCTAAATAATTATCAAGTCCTCTGTCTGCTGCTACATCCTTCAGATACTCTCCATCAGTTGACGCTCTTGCCCTGTACAGGCACATAAGTCATCCTATATTTTGCTGTCTCTTGAAAAACTCTCCCCAACTCAGACCTTGCAATCGTCATCACTCCAGCGCTCTGCCTGCAAGATAAAAGTTTCTCCAGACTCAGCCCCAAGGTGGACAAAGATTCAAGCCCTCTTTTAAATTACATATCTATATTGTATGTATATTCTCTTATACTAGAAGATTAGTTAGACCTTTGATATAAAATTAGTGATACCATATTCTGCACCTGCCATGTCTCTGAAAGAGATATAGTTTTTTCTATTCTCTCGGTTTGAAAAACAATAATATGAACATAATCATTCCATTAGAACAAAATCTCTGGTTGGTGAAATATTGGTCAGTCTTTAGACATCCTACCCTGTGTGAAATGAAAACATTGTTACATTCTGATCCCTAAGAAGTGTAGCTTTTCCCCCTCACTGGTACACACAAAGCAGATGGAAGTTAAAAGGGGAGACATTTAAAGTATATATCAGTGCCACTTACAAGGACTTAATGATCAATTAATATTTTATGGCTTGGGACCGTTTTCCAGCATGATTCACTTTTTTAATAGCTTGTATTTGCAAACAGTACTTTAAACATTAAACTGCCTTGTGCACATATTCTATTCCTTTGCTTCTTTCTATAGACCAAATATGTTCTTTATTGGCTGCAGACTGCAATTAAAGCCATACCTATAGCTAATTAGGCAGTTGCCACAGTTCCCTAAATGAATCCTTATCTGGAAGCTACTCTTCAGTAATTTTAGCTCTGCATACCAATGAACTGATTATACTCACTTTGGCCAAACTGTGTTTTGTCTACAAGAGTTGTGAAGCACGTGCTTACACTTTGGCTATGGGACGTACTGTGCTCATTTTTCTTATCTTGACCTGAGTGACCTACCACGTGCTACAGCAACACAATAAGTGACATGAGTTATGTGTCACAAAACTGGACCCATGATGAGTGCCAGCCTACCCGAAAAGGAGTAAAAATTCTGTCACTTATGTGATGTCCGTTCAGGATCAGACCTCAAATGACTTTGGGGGTTGCAACACTGGCCACTGCTTAATCTTTTGTAACTGGTCTTTGAAGGGAAGAAAACAAATTCCAAGGGTATGACAGCTACATATTCCCTATGCTATGGCCAAGAAAGAAACCTGTTTCTAAAAGTATGTAATCTTATTATTTTCCCTATACCACAAGCCTTATTCTCTCCATGCTAGAACCCAGTAACTCCAGGGGCTGAAGCAGATGAGTCAGAGGGCAAGGACACATTCATGTCCCTTATATGGGAAACTCATCAGAAACATACAAAATGCTTAAATAAGAGTGAAGAACAGGGTATTTGCTGTTACACATCATCCTCTCCGGACTACTGAAAAACTGTCACTCTTATGTATTTTCAAAAGGCACACGACTGCCGAGGTGACATGTCACAGCTGAAAAGCTTATGGTATTCCTTTCATTTCACTTTGAGGCATGCTATGCAATGCAGCAATCCCAACTGCAAAATACCATCACAGATCCCATACATTGATCAAGCATATAGTGTTACTGGGCTACTTACAATTGCAGCAGCCATGAAAAGGCTGAGAAACTGGGGGAAGGAAGAATATCCATATGTCTGTACTTTTTAGGTCACGCATATGGTGGATTAGCTGTGTTTGGCATGTGAACTTTCAGCAGAAGGTTGCTTACTTCACACTTGCTGTTATGTTAAACACACTTTTTCTTATGCCTGCTAAAGAATTGTTTAAAAATCCTCTTCCTGACAAACTGAGCCATAGGAAACCAGAGAGCTTCTATAGAAATTTTGATATCAAGAGCACTCAGATTAAACATGGGTCGTGCACAAGCTAAGTACAAAGATAGAGCAACTGCAAAGTCAGAGCTTTCTTTAGAGCCACATAGAAAATCCAGGACTTGGCAGAAGTCACTGATGAAACTCCTGTTAGCATCACTGATGCTTTAGATGTGTTTGTGCAAGGCCTAAGCTGATGCATCCCCAGCACACAACAGGGAATGCCCTACTGCTACCAGGAAACCCTGGCACAATTCTCCACAAAACTTAGCCAACACAATTATCTGGGGTAAGAGAATAGGATGCCTCCAAAACCCAAAAAGCAGACCGCCACCCACACTGATGGCACAAAACACAGCTAGCGTTAGGTGTAGGACATGCTTAATACACTCACATTTCAAATTAGCCATTTGCAGCCATCTGTAAAGAACAAAGGAAACATCAAGTGCAACGAGGCAAAGGAAGATTTGATGCACGCTGTGTTCCAAAAAGTGAGCAACACAGCACTGCAGCTGGTGCTCCTGGGGCAAGGCTTAATGAATTCCTAACATGAGAGGTAACAGAAAACTGGCTGGTTGTGTTAGACTTTATCCCCACTGTACAGCTCTCTTAATCCACAGCGTGCCTGCTTTTTAGGAAGGAAGCCCCTCTTGGGTTTCTGCCAACATCACTTCCCGTGTGGGTACCTTTTGCTGTATCCAAGTCCTCCCAGGAAAGGAGCAGGGAAGAGAAGAAGGCAAGGTGAGATTTGTAAGTCCTCAGCACAGGGATTGCTGCAAGAGGTTTTGTGGGCAAGAAATCATACCCAACCCAAATCTGAACCAGTTTTTACAGTGTGCCCTATTCTGCTGCCTAAAACAAAAGGAGCCCAAAATATTTTCATGTTCCTGACCCTGAAGGGACCACTTATAAGGCCAATGCAAATAAGAACAGCTTTGCTTCTTTGCTTCTATGACATTCATATTAGAATGGGAACATATACCGGATTCACCTGTCTCATTTACAGGTGCCCCATCCTCAAAAGCAAATAGCAGCTGGCAGGCAACCAGTGGAAGAAGAGATACAGATTAAAGGAAGGGAAAGAAATATCACAGGCAAAAAAGCAGAAAAAGGCTAGACCAGAAAGTGAAAAAGAAAGAAAAAGTAGAAAAGGCAGAGGACAAAGATGTGGAAAACATTTTTTTTTTCCCCTCAGGACCATGCAGGTGCTGCAAAGCACCATGGGAATAGTTTCTACATGAAGGATTAAATCTTAAAGGCCCTCAGATATATACACTTTGACATGTAAACCCAAACTTCTTGCGAAAATTTCACTTTATTTTAATATTGAAAACCAATGGCTGCTACTGTGGTGTATGGAAGCTTTAGATGACTTGCTCCCTCCCTGCACAGAAAATCTTCCAATAAAACACTGACAGAACTGGCAGCAACCCTGTGTTCTCAAACAACACCCAGAGCCACCACATCTTACCATCAAAACCACTTCATTGTCACTGAGAATGTTTGGACAAATCACAGCAAAATGAAGAATTCTTTGCTCATAGGATTTCCACCCTTTGAATGAAACAAGCCAAGTGCAAGACAGTACCACTGAATCCCAAGAACAGTATGCAAGCATAACTTTGCCAAAGCCTTCAAAAGTGGGACAGGAAAGATATTGAGACTTTTAAAGAGTACATATTCACATATTTCAACAGCTTCTCTATAAAATATTATTAAAACCCTCAAACTATTAGAGAGGAAACACTTCATCAGTCAGTGGCCCTGAGAAGTAGCATGCACCACCCCTACCTAGAAAAAAAAAAGGCATATGGTTCCTTTAGCTACAAGAAGAAAAAATATTTATAATCCAAGTAATCTTTATCTCTTCTAGGCTCCACTCAAAAATATTATAACAAACATATCCATTAAATCTCAACTATTTCCAGCTATTTTTGGAGAAAAAAAGAGATCAACAGGCAACCACTGTACATTTTTACACTAATGAATAAATATACATGACTAGTTATTTTTCTGTAATGGCACAAATTATGTATAAAGGAATCTTGTGGAGTCCACACATGCTCTTTCAAGCCTAGGAAACATTCATGAAGAAAAGGTCAAATACATCTCATGCTTTACCTAAACTTTGCAGTCTTTCAGCTACTGTTTCTTACCTACAAAACCAGTGTTACAACTCCAAAAGTTGAGAGATTATGATATTAAATTTAAGGATTCTAACCCATAGATACAATCACTTAGACTAATCCAAAAGAAACATGGGGTGCTCTTTTTGTGGGATAACAAAAGGACCAGTGTGTGCCCTGGAAGGAGAGAGCCTGCCACCAAGGCAGGAAGGGAAAGGCAACATCCCAGGAGTCTGCTCACCCACTTTCACAAGCTGTTAAGTGCCACTCAGAAGCAGAGTGACAGAGCCACAGAATTTCTTCTGTTCAGTGCTGCCTACCTGTTTCTTCTTGCTCTATTACAGCAAGGTAACAGATCCAATGCACAGCACTGTGGGATGAGACCTACCCATAATCATTATCTATGATACAATAGGGACATAAATGTAAGCCCCACTGAAAAAATAGAAGTGTGTAGATGCAATAATGCTTCTCAGTTTAATTTTACGTCCAAGTATCACTGACTGTGACAGTCAAGAATGAGTTTTACAAGCTTTATCATAACATATTAAAACCAGAGACACACTCTCCCGTAAGTCTCAAGCATGAATTTAACTGCAGCATCCTAAGCCTGAATTATTCATATGAGCTCTAGATCAGATTGAAAATATGCACAATTCCTTGAATTGAAATTGAAAAGTAGGTATACTACTACTGCCTTGCTGTTTTTTTGGGGGTTTTTTTGGTCAAGAAAACCCCCACACTTCTTAAACCAGAAAAAAATATGTATTACAAAACAAAACAATCATCTGAATGAAAAATTTAGATATTTTCTTGTATGAGATAAAAGGTGTATAAACCAAGTGTTGCAAGTACACCAGTTTGAAATTAAGTGGGATACCAATCTGAAAAAAACTGTTATCAGAATCAAAAAGCAATAATAGAACGCAAGCAGTGATGAGGTTAATAAATGAGGCTGCCAGAAAAGGACAGGTAAAAAAAGACTGTAAGGCTGGTCTACTAGGACTGAATTGAATCATAGAATAGTTTGGGTTGGAGTGAGCCTTTGAAGGTCTTGTAGCCCAACCCTCCTGCAAAGAGCAGGGATATCTTTAACTAGATCTGGTTGCTCAGAGCCCCATCTAACCTGACCTTGAATGTTTCCAGGTTTGTGGCATCTACCACTTCTCTGGGCCACCTGTTCCAGTGTCTCACTACCCTCACCACAAAAAAAATTTCTTTATTATATATAATCTAAACCTACCCTCTTTCAGAATGAAGCCATTCCCCCTCATATTCTCACTACATGCAAGGGCAAAGGGTAAAAAAACTCCCCCTCCAGCTCTCTTGTAGCCCCCTTTAGGTACTGGAAGGTTTCGCTGAAGCATTCTCCTATCTAGGCTGAACAAACCCAGATTTCTCAGCATTAAAATATCAGAGTTTTTCCAATGAGGTGTCTCACAGTTGGTGCTTCAATAGTTTATATGTTTGTAATAGTTTTTTTTTAGCTTTTCAAGGGTACATTTCCAAGAAACAGACACAGTTTTATTTGCTTATAACTTCAGCAGCATAGAATACAGCTGAAATTTGTCAGCAATATATGGAGATAAAGAAGAACCAATGAGATTATTTTGATGAATTAATTTTAACTACAATCTTAAAAAAAATCTCAATTCTATAGATGGTTTTATTAAACTTTCCTTGGAAAAATCTGTGAGCAGCTAGGAGCAGTGACAGGAAACTGAATGTTACAGGCCACAAGGGTCTAAATGGTCATTCATAAATCTCTGTTAAAATGACTAGTTTTATCTAAGAGAAATCTTACCTAAATCACTGCTCAAATACATCTGGCTTTAGCAGATTACTGCAAAAAATAAATAGTTTTGGCAAAAATATTCTATACACTTTAGCCTTTGCTACTCACAAATCTCATATGTCATAAAGAGAAACCATGTTTATCTTTAAATAATTAATAGAATACTCAAAATAGCACTTCATATAAAATATTTAGTAGCTGCACTGGGCAACCATAACAAGTCCTGCATTCATTCTTACACACAACTTTACAGACAGAAGCCATGATTATCATCGTCTTTTCAGGTTTGCAAACCAGCAACTCCAACGAGTTCTAAAGCTTCAGAGTGATGCAAAAGTCAAGCAAGATTCTGACAACACATCTGGTATAAACAATGCCTTGGAAATTAGTAATAGTTATTGTTTCTACATTTACAATGATTCCTCCTCAAGACATATATTTCCTTCTTGGTTAAAATGTACATGGATAAACACCTGAAAATCCCATCTTGCATCTGGTAGAAGAAATATAAGAACAAGCTCTTTAGTTATAGGGGTTTGCATCTCATCAGCAACAGACAGACTCCAAGGCATTGAACTATAGCACCTGGAAGTACATTTAGATTGCATGTTAAATTCTTCAGCACCCTAAACAATGAGCTAGAGTTTCACATAAAATGGAACCTGCTATTTTACATTATCTATTACGTTTCCAATATGAGCCTGTAAAAACAAGGTATCCTTTCATCAACAGCTGGAGATTCTGGAGCAAACCCACATTATTTATGATAATTTGCATTTATGGGCTGAGAAAAAGCAAAGGCAAAAGGGAGACTTTCTTCAGCCATGACTTTTTATTCGCTCAGAAGAAAGAGAAGTAGCCTTTATTTCGTCCTCTTTGTCCAGCACCAGAGCTGCAGCAGCAGCTGATAGGGCCAGCTTTCCTGAAGCTCTAGGTCTTCTTTGATGTGTCCTGCTATAGATAAATCTGGCATGTACCAGAACAGTGTAGTTTCTTCCCACTTGCAAAATATTCTCCACAAAACCAGCCTCTCCTTGCTTATCCCAGCACTGGAGAGACATGCTGCTGTGTTTCATAGGTGCCGGCTGCTGCAAAGGGCTTTCAGAGCTCTCCGAATCCTCCCTCCAGCCATCTATAATCTGTGTGACGGGAACAGTCTGGCACTAAGAAAGATGAGGAGCCACTAAGCCCAAAATCACTTTACACAAAACACCTCTCCCTAATCTGTTCTGAGCACTTGATCTGGTCCGCATCCATTTCTGCTCATCCTTTCATATTTTTTCAGTACCCTACCAGCCTGTGGCATTTGAAGTGTATGTATGCTTCTTACATAGATGCAAAGTCTGTAATGTGCACATCTTCTGAATAATCAATATAAATTCAGTCACCTAAGAAACATTCCTGAATATGTCCTAATTACACATCAGACTGCAACTCCATGCTACTCTGACACAACACTGACAGTATAATCCTCTCCGTGGCAGCATATGGTATAATCACAGATCCTGAAAATATTAAGAGCAGGCAATACTTAAGCAGATGCTTAAAAGCATATTACACATCACAAGTATGTAAGTGATCTAGAAATAAAAGATGATAGATTCCACAAGTGTGGAACTGCATATTACCAAAAGATTAAATATTTTATACAACCACTCACTACAAAGAGTGTCTGGAGTCATTCATCTGTCTTTCCTAACAAGGATAAATATTTCTTCACTGTTCAGGAAAAGCAGTACTCTATGAATAATTGACTTCTAAATAACTGGTATGATGTCCAAGTTCACGTAATTAAATCTCCCTTTGTCAAGACATACAGATAGTAAACGGTTCTTAAAAGGGAATTAGAAAAGACAACAACATCAAAACTTAACCTCTTAAAATCAGTGAACTGGAATAGTCTCCATTACTAGGCCAGAAAGACACACTGCTTATAAATTCCCTCTTCCCTCATCCAACCCTGATCATAAGTAGATATTATTGCCTGTTAGAGTCCAAATAAAAATTATGTGAAACAAAGGCAAACAGAAATGTTGTCATCTAAATTCTATCCCAACTGGGGTCAGTGGCAAGGCTCCCATGAACTTCAAAGACAACAGGATCTGGCAGGGGTTAAGCATTCCAAATGGCATTCAAACAACAGATGGACATTTGCTGCAGTTCAAAGGCATGAGACATAGCTTCTGCCTTGCTTATGCTAAAATCTTACCCCAGCTTATACAATTGTGGAAAGACCATTACTTCTACACATGAGGGAGAGACCACTGGGAGCCTCACGCAAGCTACCGTCCTTCTGCCCCAAAACTGTGGTGAAAGTCATCTTACTAGGATAAAGAAATAAAACAGTAAAAAGTGGCTGTAGTGGTCAGAGGATGTGTTTGCTTGGCAGCAATCCAGTAGTTTGCAGCAGATGCTGGGGAGTGGGGGTGCATCCCCTCTATCCCACATTTCAGTTCACTCCAGTCAGGAATCTGTGTGCAGTATTTAGCACTACAGAAAGACACATGCCCATGCTTGTGCTCACAGCCAATTACTGCTTGGCCTTAGTTTATCATTAAAATATTCCTTTTGTTTTGTTGAGTTTAGAAGACTTATCCTATTCTACTAAAATAATCTATAGTGATCTCCATATTATTAATGGCAATTTAATGAACAAGTATGTTCACATCCAGCTAAAATGGGGAATTCAGAAATTTATGAAAAAGCAATCACTTCTTATTGCTTTTAGTTTCCTGGCATCTCTCTAATTTATTCCATTTTACTAAGTTTCCTACACAATCTGGAAACATTGTTCATGGGTTTGTTTCCTCAGTTTCCTCCAAATGGCTCTTATATACAGTCATATCTATTCAAAATGGAAATCTTAGGAAATAACCATCCTGTGGAAAGCAACTCCATGGCATTCTTAGAAAAGCCACAAATTTCAATTCGAAGACAAGAAATCCTCTGCCAAAGAGGAAGGGTTTTATAGGCTTAAGAGTGGGTTAAAAACACTCATCTGAGGGGAGAAATATAATGCAAAAGACCCAGTAAAATTTGGGAAAGTACATTTACATCAAACTCAGCCAAATAAGCTTACGAAGAACCATGGGCTGGACTACACGGGCTACAGGTACTGAGGCATCTGTGCTGGCTCCAGACATAACCAGCTTGGACTCAGAGCCCACATAACCAGGCTCACATGGCCAGTGTCCAGCTGGCTTAAGTGAGTGTTAGCTCACCAGCATGTCAACTCTGTTACACTTTTACTGTGCGTTTTTATAGCGTGATTTGTGATTATCTGTATTTGCTTTCCACAGCCACCGCTGTCACTGTTCTTCTCTGCTCTGTCTCCTTGCACCACAGATAACCAGGAGTCTCTTGCATCAATTGAGCGGCAAATTGCAAAACAGTGGGGATGTGGTTGAAGAAAGCTCTGTAACATCTCCATGAAACAAAAAAATACTTAATTGAAATTGAGAACACCATTCAGTGAACATAAATATGAACTTCAAGTGGTTCTTTGCTCTCATACTCACATCAGCTTTTCTGTAGCCTCTTTTGTAACTCTATTCTCATACTCCCAGTGCATGGAAGCCTGTTCAAAGATACTTCAAACAATACAAAAAACCCAGAAGTTTGGGCATACAAAGAGTATCCCAAATTTCTTCAGAGTTACCATTCAGCATCTTGCCAATAAAATAAAACAAAAGGGTCCTTTTGTCCTGGATGACTCTGACTGAGAAATGACTTGGATTTACCCACCCAATAGCTCATTCTCTCTGAGCATGCACAATTTGGAAGCAGAATGCTCTAAAAACAGGAAAGTTGTTAATGACAAACTCTATGCAACAAGCCCTGACAGCAAAACATTTCACCAACAATTTACTGACAGTTACACTTTGGAATTGAGGACGAAGGCAATTTCTCATTCACAAAGAGTTACTCTGGGCATTTTCCTTGCAACAGTATATTCCAAAATGTAAATTGAAGATTAGTGTTTACAGGTTTATCATGCAGTCATTTTCCTGTCTTTGTAGATAAAGTATGTCTCAGACAAGCTGTCCAATTATGTCTTTTTTTAGGATGTAATGAAATAATTGTTACTCTAAAGTTCATGTGCTTGAGCCTAATGTAGCAAGGATCTAAGCCACCTTTTGTCCCATGAGCTGTTCCAAACCTTATCTGGATCCATACTGAAAACAAAAACCAAGGGATATGTTACAGCATCTTAAGATGTCCTATAACACTGGCTGATGGTGAAAGACTGCAGTTAGAGAGCTCTCACATTTCCCCTGCATTTCATGACTGTCCTGCAAAGAAAGTCAAAAGTAAGGCTGCATAGATAACATTTCCTGGTTTGACCATTGAACAAAACCAAACATGGATGCACAAACCTCACAATGCTTTTGTTTGTATTCAGCTCAAATACAAGTTTCTAACAAATCCAAAATTAAATATACACGTTTAAGCACCTAGAAAAATATAAAGGATCTACATAAATACAGAAGTAGAAAGCACTGAACATTCTCTTTTAACCAATATCTACTGCATAGAGCATTTCCTTAGTCCTAGGTGAGTTAAACCCATTACATCCCAGGAGAAATCTCACTGACAGCACATTAGTTTTTCTAGAGTGGCATAAAACTTAAGACAGGGTTACTAATTTTGCTATTATACATGCATTGAAACAGATGTGTGAATCAAAATCTTCAGTCTTTCAGACAACATAAACACTTGCTGACTTGCTTGATAAATATCTCTGCTTTGTGTGGCAGAGCTGCAGAACTGGAAAGCTATCCCATCCTTGCAGTAGTCAACAGACAGAAGACAGACATGGATTCAAATCTTTCAGGGTAAAACATCATTTCAGCTAATGTCTTATGCAGCTCAGAAGAAGGAAATATTCTCATAATCCTGATATAACTTGTGAAAGCAAGCAAACAAACAAAAATCAAGAAACCCTCCCTCCACAATTCCACAAATAGGAGTGTCCTGGAATTTTTCTGAGCCAAAACCGAGATACATTCAGTCTGACTTTACAGGTAACACACAAGTCATTTAGCAAATATTCAGACTTCTGAACTGACTTTGCATCTCTCAAGTCAAATATAAGCAATATCTCTTTTCTTCTCCTTTCCTCCCAGCATTGAGAGAGCAGGCAGCAGGCTATTCCACTTCTTTAAAATTATAATATCACAGAAAGTTAAAGTCTTGAAGTTCAGAGGTGAAGGCAGAAATCACAGATCCACATCTCCACAACACCACAAATTGCATATTAATGTTTGTTCATAGATGTGACTGAAACCTGATGATTTGCAAGAGCAGAGGCATTAGCAAGCGGCCATGAAAATGGATTTTTACATTGAGAATGATAAGGTTGATACTGGGGTTTCTGCAGAGGAACTTGAGTAGCAACTGTCTGGTTCCAGCCAGGACAGGGTTAATTTTTACAGTAGCCAGGAGAGGACATGGCTAGGACAGAGGTTATTCTGTATCACCTCACATCATTGTCCCTGGCAGGAGGAAGGGAGTCTCTTCCAGGGGGGTTTCCTTCTGGGTGGGTGTTGCGTGGCAGAGGCAGTGGTCAGGTATGGTCTGTTGTGGGGGGCAGGGTTCTGGGTGAATCATTCACCTCTTTCTTGCACCCTCTGTCATTAGTTTCGTTTCTGTTACAGTTTATTGTCTTATCTCGTTGCTGTTTCCAGTAAATTGTTCTTAACCTGTGGTCTTAACCTTTTGTGCCTCCAATTCTCATCTCTGTCCCACCATAAGGGGAGGAGAAGGGGAGAGAGTGGTTTGGAGAGTCACAGTGGGAGAACTATATCGGGCAGTGTCATTGCTAAACCACAACACAAGTTAGAGGCAAAACTGAACAAAACAATTTCTTTCTGTCAGTGGTTAAGCCAAGCTTTAAGGCTCAGAAGAGAGTGAAGGTTAGTTTTGATGGCTTACAGAGATGCAGTACTTTTCCTACGTTCACTTCCTATTTTGTCCTCAGCAAGTGACTATTTGAGTGCTGAAACTTCCACATATCTACTCATCCTCCTGAACTTGGGCAAAACCTCAGTCCCAGACCACGAGTAACAGTTGCAATACAACAAAGTAAGCCATATTCTCCTACTTAATCCCCAATCTACAATTATTCAAGCATCAGATCATCATTCAGTGAGAAACAGGTTTTGCATATTTAAAACTGTACCCTCTTATGCCCTTTAATTCTTTCAAACTGCCCTGGGGAACTGAAGGATAGTTAGTATGACCAATACCAAGAGGAAAGCAAGCTATAAAATTCATCTTTATACAAAGGCTTTAAATTTTCTGTACATCACAGGTACATACGAGCTTCAAATGGCAATGAGAGCACGTGGTACATAATTGTAAAATTAGTCTACCTTAACAGGTTAGCACCATTCAGCGATGCTAGAGCATGCATTGTGTTGTACATGGGGGAAAAATTAGAAATTGTGTCTGCATTGAATGATTTCTCTCTTCTTCAGATACCCATATTCGACCTCATGCATTCAGCTTGTTCCCCGAAGCACTGTGGTAGTAAGTCCTCCCTCCTCAATTCCTAGCCACAGTGGGAACGAAATGGACATGCTCTAATAGCAAACTGTCTGAACAGTGGAAAGTTTACATGTATTTGTGGTGAGGCTCTAAGGGCCATAAGGACCTCCTACCCATCAAAGAATATAATGAAACTAAAAAATAAGATTTTTACCAATGAAGAAAACTGCTCATTATTGTTCTAGACTTTGCTTAATTTCTCCTGCTCCTACTTAGCATACATGAGAAATGCTGGAATAGAGATTGCACTAACAAGGGCCAACACAGATGTACAAATAACTTACAAAATTTGAGAAATTGAGGGCAGGGAAAGAAATGAAAGTTCTTAATGAGCTGCAAAAGGGCTTACTGTCAGCAGTCAGATTCAGCATGGCAGGGATCAGGAAAAATATGTTCAGCTCTCTTCTCAACAGCAGTCAGACGTGGAAAAAAAATCCCAGAGTATTAGAGAAAAAAGCAAAGTTAATCAAAGCTAATGATTATACTGCCTTGAAGTGAATGGGAGCAATTCTAGAGCAGCATTCATCCCTTTGGGCTAAAGTGAAAAATCTGCATCTCTTGGCGATAATCACCTGCGTATGATGTGCTCTGTACACTCTGCTTGGGCACAGAAAATCACAGAGCTGGACCGAGAAGGAGAGACCACCAATGGAACCTCTCAGTGTTTCTTCCATTTCTGTAAAAATTTCAAGCTGAAAATGGATTCTTTTCATATAGAAACTATTTTTTTTCCTGAATTTCAGATTAAAAATAAATACATAAAGAAATCTTACTGGCTACCACAGTTACTGTGGATCTTATTTTGAAGCACCAGATTATTGTTTTGTGTGATGCCTGTGAAACTTCCTTCCACAAAATGAGAACTTATGGCACTAGAGAAACATACCCACCTCCCATTAGAACCAGTATTTCATAGAAGCATGGAAAGCCTGAATATATGCTCATTTTCAGACTATCTTTGGCATAATCAGTATAATAATGAGGTATTCCTTTTTCTGAAGTACTTGCTTAACTTGGATCCACTTCCACAGAGTTTGGCCAAAAGACATCTGCATAACAAGCAGAAGCTCTCCTCAGTGCAGGGGACACCCTGCCCCTGGAAATGCAACATGAAGCACCGTGCCTGCCACTCGGGATATGTGAAAGCCGCATGGCCCTTCACTTACAATGCTTCTGACCTTGGCCATTCCACCAAAAAGGCACAGCATCAGATGCAGCATGAAGAGTTTGCGCAGCTGCATAGTTTGAACAGGTTGTCACCTTATTTATCCCTGTACAGCCTCGCAACAGCAAAACACATGCCCCTGCATCCACAAAGACAAGCCTATTGTAATTCTCTCCCTATTGAGTTTCCTTACAGGGCTTTCCTGCCACGCACAGTAAGTGTGGCACGCCACCAGTGTGTTGGCCATGGAGACAGAGCAGCAGTGATCACATTACAGCCACCCAGCATGGTGCTCCAACACTCAGGCCAAAAAAGGCCTTCTGAAGCAAGGTGTTGTACAGATTTGTTCACCACTGGTTGCAAAGCTATATTTTCTTAAAATCCCCTCATCCTTGCATTTGAATTAACACAAAGGAACGCTAAGTAACCTCTTCTCCAGGTAAGCAAGCACCTTCCCTGTAAGCAGCTCTGTGTGCCTTGGCAGGTCACAGCTGCCCTATCCACATCTCCTGCATGTTCAGCCAGCCCTTCAGTCCACAGACATGTCTGCCTTTCAAAGGATTTAACTTCAGCCTTTAGAGTTGTACCCTTTACCTTCAGTCTCATGCCTGGAAAAACCCTTCCTGCAATGCTTACACATCCTCTCTTCTCCTAGGCCTCCTGCCTCCAGGAATTGGTTAGAGCAATTCTGTAGGTCTATTTTAACATGATGTACCCTCCCTAAGTGAAGAAACTCTATGTAAATAGGTATCAGACCCATCCAAAGCATAATCACCATTAATTCTGGATTTACTGTGATTAGCTAGTTCAAGTGAGTCCAACAGTGATGCAATTAGCATCCAAGGCACACAGCAGCAAGTGCATTCTCATCACACAGAAATTAAGATGTAAGAATTGTCAGTGCAGCACCCTTCACTCCTCTGAGGACTCAGGTTAGAGTGCTTCACAGTGAAAATTTGGATGCTGCTCCAGGGGCTCACCTATATGAAGTAAGCTGCTTCCACAGGCCTCAGGGAAAAGCCCCAGCTTGCAAACCATGTCAATAGCTAAACCTCCTGGCAGTCTCTGCAGTGCTCCCTAGGTCGGTCTTAAGTAACTAGAAAATTAGTATAAGATGAAGCAGTTGTCATCAAAGACAACATCTATCTGCAGCTGGGGTATTTTACTTGAAACTACATTTTGCATGGTTCCCTGGATAGGTGTTCCCCATGCAGAAGCAGTACCAAGCTGCTGAAAGAGACCACCAGTGTCTTCCATCCCCATCCACTGGGAAAGAAGTGGTTTTTGTACAGCCTTCCTTCAAATAATCTTGTCTGTACGAAAACTGCTTTGTGAAAAATTACAAGTGAGGACAAGGGGGGGATTCAGTTCAAAATTGCACTAGAGCTCCAAACAAAAAAAAAACACAACCAAAAAACAAACCAAACCAACCAACCAACAAAAGCCAAAAGACCCGCCAAAAGCAGGTCTCAGCCAGCACAACCATATTCAAACATCTTTGGGGGGAGCCCAAATTCCCCCTAACTTTTGCTCTGGGCTGGGGACCCACAAGCCTTGTCAAATGACAGCTGCCTTCCTAAACCACTTCTACATTTCTTTCAGAAATAGGTGCATGAAGAAGGCATTATTATACTTTCTCTTTTCAGCGTCAACTCAGAAATCATAGGTTTCAGTGCTGTTCAAGTGTAAAACTTCAGGCTACTGGAGAAGATATCTAAACAACTACCCAAACAAAGTGCTCACATACTGTGGGAACACAAAGATCTCATAGTGCATATAAGGAAATAGCTGGAAAAAGCATCATGGGTTTCTCCTCTCCTGGGAAAAGCCAAGCCCATTCCTAGGATTGCCTTCTGTCAAGAATCCAGGTGCACTTGGTGGAAAACACAGAAGGATGAAGGAATTCAGTGTGTACCTCAGAGAGCACAGCAATAAAAGCACATAGAAAGGAGGAGGAAGGGGACACACATACATTCACAGTTGTGGTAATTGTCCTCCAGAGCAGCCCTTATACATGCTGAGGCTCTGCTCCTCATGAAGTGGATGGACATGTACCCAGCGACGGGAAGTAGTGGATTAACTCTTCCTCTTGTTATGTTTGTACACACAGCTTTTACTTTCCCTATTAAACTGTCATTATCCCTATCCAGGAGTCTTCTTGCCTTCCTTCTATTTTCTCCCTATTCTGCAGGAGTGGAGAATGAGCAAGTAAGTGGCTGGGTGGCTGTTGACCCATGTCAACCCACCACATCTGTATCACTTTGTGTGAACTAGAAGCACAAAGACTGTAAATGGTACATTTTAAGGGCCAACAAGCTCCAACACTAAAGATATTTTGAAAAAAGACACTCCCATCTGAAAAAGACATAATTCTTCTTTTTTCAATCATTTAACAGAAATCATTAGAGACAACAGCAGGTATGAAAAAAGTGTATATATATATACATATATATATACACACACTTCATGTGTATATATATGTGTGGGTGCATGCACATACATATATGAAATAAAGCAAAAGCACTAACTACTTTCCTGAGCAACACTTGGCAGCAAACTTGCTCTCTCAAAATCTAGAGCTGAAAAAGCCAGCTGAAATCAATGGCTCTGAACCTGTGCCATATCACTGACTGGTCCTTCTGCACAGGGCCCCACATTGCTCCCAGAGTGGAGAAGATGGAGGCCTGGTGCACTTACAGGATATTGGGAGGGCTGTGCATGGTCGCTGGCTGGGGGTGGTGCTGCTGCGGTGCCTGCCCTGACTGAGCCCATCATCACTTCTGTCCTGGTGCTGTCTCCATGCTCGGCCCTGCTCCAGCAGGTGCTGCCCCAAAACCCTATGTGTGTGCACCAGTGTTTGCTGGCAAGTCTGTGAAGCAGCAGGTAAGGGTCAGACAGAATCCCCAGACTCAAATATTGCTAAGTTGACAGTTTCACGGAGAGCAGTTTGTATGGTTGTTTCCAAAACCAGTGATATTTACTTTAGTCCATCATGCTTGCTAGTCTATCTAAATTACTAAAAGAAATGTGGCCTATCATACCAAAATTCAAATCTGCTATTGGTATGAATTCACTTATTATAGAAAAATTATCCAGCTAATTGAATTATAATCAAAATATGAAATTGATCTTTAAATTTTCCTAAATTTTTTAAAGAGCAACTAGAAATTCATCATTACAGAAGGAGATGCAAATAGATGAAGAATTCTGATCCATTTTTTTTGTTAATCTACCATCCATCTGTTAGACGATTATAGCATTATCCAATAAAGCCTTGACCACACAGTACAAACAGACAATCATGTGTCTAATAATTAACATGCAGGAGGGGGTTTTTGCATGAAACAAACCACATCACTTTATTAGCACAGTTTCCCTAATGAATGCAAGTTTTATCATAGACTGGATACTGTAAAATATTTTTAGGTCAGGAAAAGAGCACATAAAGGCCTTAAAGAGAAAAATAACATTAATCAGTACCTTCATTAGTTGCATGCAGATCATAGATCTTTCTGATTCTAATTGTTAAAAAGTGGGGCATAACCAACTCAGTCGTAAATTCCCCAGCGCAGACACACAATTTTTACATTCGTTGGAGGATACAGAACTCATTAGTGGCAATATGTCAACCATCAATTTCAAAAAACAAATTCAACAATGATCTGGGGAAAAAAGCCTGCCATTTTAATGCAACAGTTACTATCCTTATTAAACACAATTCCTTAGAAGTGGAGCAACTGTGGTAACAGACTAAACAATAGAATCCTGATTCTCCTCCTCTCCCTCCAATCATCAAATACTGAGGAGAAGCTTTTGTTTAAATTGCTTAGTTACTGCCAAGTTGTTTACTGACCTCTTAAATTTTATGTTACAGCATGCTGCTGTGGTAAAACTGTGAGCACAGATGAAATAGCTGCCTTAAAAAGCTTCTCCCCACCCCCACCTGCCCCTCGTGGTATAAGGAGCACAATTCACCAGAAGACTACTAAATTCCATATTTTTAAGACAAGGAACAGCTGCAGTGGGCTAGAAAGGAATTATAATGAGGCCCAAAGCTCCACTTGTAGGGAAGCTCCCTTCAAGTACATCAACTTACCAATTACAGTTGCAGAAAACATTCAAGACTGAGATGTGAGAGCCTGGAACAAAGAAGAAACAAGGAAACCTCACTCACCCATTGCCATCTCTGCAGCAGGGATAACCTGCACGCTTAGAGGCAACAACACATAGCGCCAGAGTGTCAGAACAACCTGTTACTGTTTTTTTTTCTCTTGGAAGAGGAACATACCACAATGAAGATAGGAATGTCATCTTTTATCACTGGTGAAGTCTGCCTATTTCTCATATATGCTGGCAAATACTAGGAACAACCAAAATTCCCTTTGGTGGAGGGCCTCCCTACTGCCAAATCAGATTGGCCCACAGTGCTGTATCTCAGAGCAGAACCATCTAGCTGGAAAAACATGAGACATTACACTTAAACTTGATGGTTATTACTATTATTGTGTCAAAACACAATGGTGGTGAGGAAATATTTAACACACTTGGGAGTGGACTTGGGCTCAGACTCATCAGCTTCACCTTAGTCCCTGGGAAGGTGACAGAGCAATTTGTCTTGGAAACCATTTCCAAGCAGACAAAGGGCTCAAAGGTGTCAGCCTGTATTTGTGCAGAGCAAATCATGCTGAGCATCTTCATCACCTTCTGTGAGGTGACCAGTTTGGTGGATTTTGTTTGAGCAGTGGATGTTGTTTACCTTGACCTTAGTAAGGCTTTTGACACAGTCTCCTATAACATCCCTAGACAAGCTGACAAGGTATGTGTTAGGGAAGTAGGCAGTGGGGTAGATGAGAAACTGGTGGAGCTGCTGGTCCCAGAGAGTTATGATGAATGGCACAAAGTCCAGCAGGAGGAAAGTCACTAGTAATGTACCCTACAGGTTTACACTGGAGCCAGTACAGTCAACACCTTCAGTAATAACCTGGATAACAAAACTGAGTGTACTCTCAGCAAGTCTGCAGACAGTACAAAGCTGGGAGGAGTGGCTGATACACTAGCTGGATTTAGTCTGTGCTATTCAGCTTTATGTACCTGCAGTCAGCAGGACCTGGACAGACAGAGAGGAATCTAATTAACCTCAACAGTGCAGGGTACAAAGTTCTGCATCTGCAGAGGAGTAACCCCAAGTGCCATTACATGCTGGAGACGAAGTGTCTGGAAAGCAGCTTTGCAGAGGACAACCTTTGGGGGTCTGTTGAACCACAAGCTGACCAAAAGCCAGCAGCGTACCCTCATCACAAAGTCCAACAGCATCCTGCCCTGCTTAAGACTTTTGTGAGCAGATCTGGCAACTTGCTCTAGCATACTTTGCTTGAGCAGGGGGGATTGGGCTCAAAGATCTTGCGAGGTTTCTTGCAGCCTCAACTGTTCTGTGACATTCTATGTGAGCAGAGATCTAAGTAGCATTGGCATTATCTTGTTGAATTACTATAAACAATGTCATAAGACAGACCTAGAGGTTTTATTCAGGTCTTAGGACCAGACTGGGCAAATAAGATGACTAAGAACCTTATTAGCCACATTAAATGTTTCAAAGTTAGTAGCAAGTCATAGAGGTTACCTCCAATGAATGCTACAATTCAGACCACAATGAGGCTCTTTCATTGCTCACTTCTGGAATAAACAAGAGGGAGCATTCAATGTTTAATCAGTGGACCCACAACACCACAGGAGCAAAATCAAGATTGATATATCCCATTCCAGAAATGTTTCCAAATAATTTATTTCTAACAACAGAAAAATACTTCAGCATCAGCACTATTTTGTTCTTTATAATCTAGTGTTGTTTGGTCTTCTATTCTGCAAGCACCCAAGCTACAATTTGTCAAGAAGTTTGTACTAATACATTGTTATACTCCCTGAAATGGTTCGAAATTACTTTTCTGGAAATTGCGATGTTGCAGTGTTAAGAAACCAATATTTTTCTCCCTATTTGAGATGGAAACAAATACTCTGTTCATCAGTGAGACTGTTGTCGTAGGTCTGTAAAACACCTGACACCACATACCAGCTAGAAGGGAGGTAAGAAGAGCAAGATAAATCTCTGTTGTGATTTATAATCCCTCTGAACCCCACCCCAGGCCTTGTGCTCACAGCTGAAGGCAGGTATCAGGCTGTTACTCTGGGGCTGAGCCCTTTAAGAGCAATGAGGACCGAAAGTGAGTGGGTAAAAGCCAGGCTTTTTCTTACTTTTCTGTTTGTGTGAGAAGCATACTCATGTTCTTTCACTGGACAGTTAAATATCAAGTTTACTGGAGAAGTAATTGACTAAAGGAGTCAAAATGGTATGCAGAAATTGCAGTCTGAAATCTGTTTTCCCTGCAGCTTATGTCACTCACTGTGTCTTAATTTTGTTGTTAAGACCACCTAATTATTTAAGAAATGATGGTATGTCCAACTGACACAGAGCAGATGGCTCAGATCTCTGCAGGGGCAGCAGTGCTGCACATCTGGCTAGAGCAGATACAGCTACTGCCAGGGAGAAGAGGGAAGAGTCTGTGTAATGGTAGGACTCTATAAATTCATCCAATAAAGTAACCCAAGAATAAAATGACTTGCTTAGAGAACAATAGCATCCCACTCCACACAACAGCTGGACTTAAATAATGCATTAGGAAAAGGCAAAGGGTAGGGTGGAATTATTCAAATTACTAATGGAGCACTGACTTGAGAAATTAAATTCAGGAAAATGCTTTTATTGGTTTCAGTAATACTCACATTACTCCTTTACAAAACAGTAAGGGAACATGGCTTTAAAGCTTCCTGAAAATGGAATTAGTAGTTAAATAAAATTACCCTTGGACAAATTCAGCAGGTATCTTGTTTCTCAATTTTAAAGGCAGAAGGGAACGGGAAAGCAAGAAAAACTGGGAGATAACATTGAACACAACTGTTTAGCTTGCCCTAAGGATCTAAAGCATTGTAATAAAACATCAGTGGATCTGAAGATGCAGGATGGAAAAACCCAAAGACTTAGGGACTTAAATTAAAAAAAAAAAAAATTAGCAGAGACTTTTACATTTGCTAGAGACATATTTTTAGTGGACCATGTTTTTTAGGAAGGTGTTCAAGTGAAAAAAGGATAAGCAGCGCTTGAAGATAAAGCAGGACTAAATTCCTCATCTACATCCTTATCCTACTCCTTTAAAAAGTCACATCATCATTGTAGTAGAATTAATGGAAAGGGAAAATCTCACCACTAAAAGAGCCTCAAACTAGTATTAGATTTTTTCCTGTCTCCAAAATGTCATAATCACATGCATTTCATTATGCAGAGTAATGGGCTAGAAATAACAAGTTGCTGCATGCTTGTGGTAAAGATGTGCTGTGTGCAAGTGCAAAACAGATCTTACAGAGAGAATAGACTTTAAACAGTACAATGTGGAACAAGTTCTAAGCTTAAACCAAAGCCAGTAATAATTTATACTACCAGGTACAAAACATGATTGAAAACAGCACCTGTGTTCTAGACCTCATCCTAGACAAGTATCAAAATTAGTATGGAACAACAAAGATTATATCATTTGAGTCCTATGCTGAAACAATAAAAAGAAAAACTTCTATTACACTCTTAATTGTGCATATTTGAATCTAGAGTTACAGCTGACAGTGATGTTATTTCATACATTGAGGCTTAACAGGGAGTACGATGGGAAAACAGAATGTGAGAACTTTTCTATAGCTTTGATAGATTTTGTAGTTAAAACATGCTTTATTACAAGGCTGCAAATGGCCAGACAGGAACAGCTATTTCACAGTCTTAGAAGATTTAATAGCTCTGTGCTAACACTTGTTACATTTATCTCAGAAGTTGCCCAGGAAATTTATTATAATAATGCCAGAAGGAAAGTGGGAAAAAGAATGCAATTGTTTTCTCGGTACTTCAAAATGGGAACAAAAACAGAAATGTGAACACTTTATTGAGGCCCTGAAGTATACTATATAGCACCTGTTAAAAAAACAAAACCAAAAGAAACCTAAAATACCCATCCCTTTATCTCCAAATGCAACCTGTCCACATACTTGGTAAGAACTGCTGTCTTAACTAAGGTTGAAATGGATCTGCTTACATCTCCTCCTTATGTCTTCTCTCAGGGTCTTATAGGAAAAAGTAATAAATTTTAACCCTTTCTCTCATGTGCCAAGATGCTCATTGAAAAGGCAAAGATGTGGGAGAATGGATGCAACCTATATATCAAAAAAAAAAAAATTCTTACTTTGTTGAGGACTGTCATCCCCTCAGTGGAAGGAAACTGGCAGTGACTACTTTGAGAAAGGCCCTAGACTGCATCTTTGGTCTAAATGAGCTGGAAGCCTGCTCTCATGCGAGGTCTCCTTTGCTTTAGATCTGCTGCTTGGTACTGAGCCAGTCACTCACCATTATGACCTAAGCAATATATGAATCACATGTTTAGAGTTCAGAATCACAGGATGAACACTTTCAATATGCCAAGTCACTAGGAATGAGGCTAAGTTACAGCCAGTTCAGAAATTTCCACTTATAACTATTTTTGCTTATACACCACAGCATTTAGACATCCTAATCATGGGCCCAGACCCCACAATATTTGATCCTGTACAAACATGAAACAGAGGCATCCTAAGTAGCTGAAACAGATTTACATTTCCAGTTCTTAGAGCAAAAGGTGGCTCTAGGTTCTACAACGAAGCAGAAATATTGATGTCTGTCTTCGTCCTAGCAAAGCAATGTGAGCCTATTTCTGTTCAGCAGAGACTGTCATTTTAGAAGCATTCCTAAAAGTAAGGTTTGAAATTAAAAACAGATATGGGACCAGACCATACAACATACAGGGATTTTTCATACAACGACATTTGTGACCCCAAATTCTCACAGTTGCTAGGGTCACTAAGACCTGATATTGATAGAAAAGCCTTCTTTTACATTAACAGTGGCAGGCTGTATTTAATGAGTGAGAGCCTGGTGCTAACTTCCCACTGCCTGGTACATAGATTCTCAAGATATTACCATTTCTTGTGAACAGAAAAAAATTAAAACTCCAACTCCTGCAGTGATGGTCATGGGGCTTCCAAAGGAACAGAAAAGCATTAGAGCTTTTGTTTGTGCAGGTATGGTTTTGACTGACGTAGGCAAGGACACATGCAGGTTGTGAACCTCCAGAAAACACCTTTGACCTGTACTAAAAGCAACAAATGCACATTTTGAGGGTTTCTGTGGCTCAAAAATCCACATATATACACTATGTTTCACTGGCCTTCAGAAGTTGGAATTGAGGGGGTTTTTTTTGTCTCATAAATTCTCTCCCCCATCCCACTGGGGGGCTAGTGAGTGAGCAGCTGGGGGGTGCTTAGTTGCCAGCTGGGATTAAAACACAAGAGGATTCTGGCAAAAATCTGGTAATTTTATTCTGACAAAATCTGCATTTAACATTTCCAAACATGTGATACCTTGATTAAAACAAGCAAGTAGCAGGTAAATTTTAGTGAGGAAGCACTATTCTTGTTTGGAAGTTTTCATAGGTAGGTCCCATACTCCAATTCATCTTGAGGAGATAAAAAACCCCTTGACAATGAATAGGAAGAAGGTGTTAAACAATGGTCATACTACAGTTTAGTAAGCAGTCTCTCATGTGGGGATCCCTCAGAAACTTGAGGGTACATATGGAAGTTTAAACCACTAAAAATAACCCAGACCTTATATTTTACCTTGATATTAAACTTACTTTTAGAATGTATTTTTCTAATACTTAATGAACCATTTTAACAAGGGACTCATATTGTTCTCAGCTGATGTACAGTTTATGAATACTAAATCCATTTAAAAGTTAAATTACCTTTGATATCCAAACTAACACTTCAAAGAATAAGAGTCTTTTATATACACATATATTAAATAAAAGTGATTAATACTTACTTACATTTGTAAATCAATCAAAAAATCTGAGTAGCATGTAGTGTAATCATTTAGTCTAACCAGTCTATACTGTCTGCAACAGCTGTCTCAGACGGTTGATCTTACAACCACAAGGGTCTGGGTAGACAATAAATATTCTGCCAAACATACTGTTTTATAAAAGCTGAAATACTTCAGTAATGCTATAACACTGTCAACCAACATCTTTTATATTTAATCAATGGGACTCGGGACTGAAAATAGGCCTTTTGACATGAACTAATTTTGTACTGTCCAAAGGTTTGTTTTCCTTTGAGCACAAAATTACATATTTCAAAACCTCTAATGGTTTCATAAAACTGAGCTAGAATCATCCACGCTGCTCCTTCATAAAATGTCTAGAGACCTTATTGCAAATTATTACATCTCCTTAAACTCATCACTTAAAAGCTTCAGTAGTCAAAATATTTTACACCTGAAGTATCTATCTTAGTTCCTTATCCTCATCTCTTTCAGTAAGAAATTATTACTTGTATTTTATAAAAGAATGACAGTGTGGATTGGCCCCTTCCTCTTTCCTAGCTGCATCAGTGTTCACAATGTTCTTATTTCTATTATCCCAAGTATTGCCTGAGGAGTATCAGCACCTTTCCAGCAATTCAAGAGGTGAGAAAATGGGTCCACAAGAGAGAAGCAGAGCACATTGTTTGTGGGAAACTGCTAGAGGACCAAAGAAAGAAGCTCACATGGTCAGACTTGGGATACCTTAAGAGACCTTCAAGTAACAGGTATATCAGTTTACACATCTAGCCCATGTTTTTACATATGTGTATACAGACACATGATTCTGAACTAACACATACTGCAGCCTGCAGAGAATATTCTAAAGTTTTCAAATCCCAAAAGTTTGAAAATAAGCAGTACTACAGAACCTACATAAGTACATCCTAAAGCATGCATTTCAGCCTTGATAGTGTCCAATTCCCTTTCTCAGATATCTGCTGCGTGGAATTTTTTCCCCTTCAGGTGATTTTACACAGATTAGTAGCATTTGTGGAAATTCCAATACAACAAGGAGCCCAAATTGTTATATTTGTCCACAGGGTGTGGAGGAAGCCCCTTTTGTCATACCACAGTTCTACAACCACAGGAACTACAAGGAAAAAGAAGTAGAGAAATTCTGCAGTGACATGAGAAAGCTCTGGCAGGTGCTTCTAAATGGAACACAGATTCCAGATGTCATCCGTCAGCTCTGACCCCACAAAAACACAATTGTGAAGCCCATGCATGCCAAGGCAAACAGCAGAGTGACTTGTGAGTAAGGATGACTCAACAATAAAATTGGTTTTGCCCATTCAAAAGTCATCAAGATGACACTCAACCATCACATCAGCAGATGTCAATTGGATGAAAGTTATCATTATTTCAGAAAGTGCAACTCTGCCTCAAAAATAAACAAATCAAGATTTCAAAACCTACAAAGTGGCAAGACAAAAGCTGTATGCTTCATTTTCTACCTTGGCAGACAAGCCTATCAGTGGGACCTCCACTTACACAGGCTGGTGTGAGCAAGACAAAATACCTAATCCTAAGGTCTTTCAACACCCTCTGTGAAATTTCATTCTCTTTACATTTCATAGCAATAACAGAATTTCCATGAATTTTGAATGCCTGTACCACAGAACACAAGTGTCTGCCCCACCCTGGCCCTAAGGCTTTGGGCTGTCTCAGCTGCATTTGCTCCTCTTATCCATGTCACCTCTCTGTATCAGAGCAGCTCCAAACAGACATTGTCTACAAATGAAGGAACATGCTCCCCCTTTCCCCAGAAAAGTGGAAAGTGTTTCCCAGCCTGAACTGCCCTCCAGCCCTGGGGGACTAATATTTCCTGAATTAAGGACCAGTCATTCCCCTGGGTGAGGAATCCCACTTTGGGCAGGGGAAGAATGTCAGGCTAGACAAATTTTAAAGTACAAGTAGACTCATTAGCTCTTATGATCACCACTAACTACCAGGATATGTGTTGGAGAAGCCACTTTTGATAGCCCTGTACAAGCTCTGAGCGTGTTCCCTGATACAGTACTTACAAGGCTTGCAGACAGCTGTGAAGCATTTCCAAACAGGCTGTTACAAATAATTCTGAATAACTGTTATTCAGCAAGACTTTACAGACATTATTGCCTCCTTAGAAAAAAGATTGACAGAGAAAATTAAATCAATACAAGTCTGAGCTTATCCTTGGCTTCAGTGTGAGATTGAAAACTGAGCTTCAAGCATTTTGCACACCTTTGTACTTTCTTCAAGGTCTGCATAGCACTGACCAAGCCTGAGAATTCTTGAGCTACTCTAGGTCCTCAATAACATTACTTGAATATTATCTAGTAGGTGAAATAGCAAGAAAGCATTTTTCTGCTAAAATCATTAAAAAGAAGGTTTTACGCTGTCTGGGCTCCTCTGTCAGCCTCCCTATTCCTTGGCAGCAGCCAAGTCCCACTGCCCTGTCTGACATCTAAGAGATGTCATTAAAAAAAAATATCTGAGACACTCCTGCTCTGCCAACATTGAACTCCTGCCTTCAAGTCTTAGAGGAAGTTTAAAATTCTTTACCTTTTGCAAGATTAAGAGCAGAATGAGCCCTCCAAAGGTAGTATTTCAGAAATATATAGAAAATAAGTCCATTTAGTACAAGCAGGTCTATAGCAGGTCTTAGCTTTTGTCTTTGTCATTTGACATCATACATTAAGAACTGAGAAGTAGTAAGATTGCATTATAATGTGCTCCCTTTGCACCCATAGACATTAACAGGAATTACCACTCTAAACCAGGAGCTAATCTGCCAGTCAGAAGAACCAAGATTATTCTGATAAAATACAGAAATTCTCATCAAAGGATGACCTTAGGCTTCAATGGTTCTGAGATTTAGGGTGCAATCCCTTTTATCTGGAATCAGATGACTAAAATAGGTCAGATTAATCCCGCCCTGTTTCTCTCTAGCGACAATACAGAAAGCCCAAAGTGGCCACTTCCAACACGGGCACAGAAAGAAAGATGAATCTCCCCTTACTCCAGAAGTCTACAAGCTACCAATAAGCTCTGTCTCCATAGGAGAACCCAAGGTGGATCAATAAATGTTTCTATATTAGGAAGTATCGATTCTGTAGAAATTGTTGGAAAAGTAATTTGAAATGCTGAGTCGTAGTAGTTTGACACATCCTAAAACAAGAACAATTTTTAAAAACTGAGAAAGTAAGTAGACAGAACACCTAATTGAATTTGCCAAACAAAAACCCCACCTCTCCACCTCACTTACCTGAAAAGACACATTTCAAAGACCTTAGTTTGTCAATTCTCACAAAAAAAAAACCAAAAAAAAAAACCAAAAAACCAAACCTGAGGAAGTTTCACATACAACAAAAAGCCAAAACAATTTAAGATAGAGGGCACTATTAGCAGTAAAATAAATATGAATAAACTGGCTTTGAACTTGCCTTAGTGACAAAAATTAGAAGGCTTCCAATTTTCACAGAAGCTCAGCTACAGAACAGCCAGCCTATAAAAGAGCAAAGAGCCCTGCTAAATTGAAGATATACTATAACAGCCTTCTCAGAGATTTATATACTACAGCAGCTGTGATAGCAAGAGGAAAGACAGCATTACTTAGGAGGTCCTTTCCAATCCCATGCTCCTAATTTGAGTTTCTACTAAAAAGCAGAGGTCAAGCTGATCAAAGAGCAAATAGTACCAGTGTTCAAGTAATTCAAGATACAATGTCAAATCTCTCCTTTCCCCATCTCACCCACATCTCAACCTCTTCTGTCTTCACCTTACCCTAAGACACTAGTACCAGGGAGACTAAGCAGGCCTGTTGTTTTCTGTAATTAAATCATCTCTGTCCTGATAGCAAAAAATGAAAAAGACAACTTCCATTCCCTCTTCCTTTATCTACCACAGAAAGAATGCTCTACATCTACGCAACAGAAAATAACTTTAATACACCCCAGCACTACCCTTACTAATGCACTGTATAATACCTCCTTTCAAAGCTCAAGGACAACACAAATAAAAAAAAATCTAGTAACACACTTCCTTTAGGAAACTATACATTATTATATATACTTATGGTAACTAACAATCAGAGATAATCTAGGAAACACGCACCACCTTCATTTGCAATGCAGGTTTACCTCACCAGAAGAGTTTGCTTGTCTTGCTTGCACAGAGCTCCACAGCATAAATAAATCCTAGTGCTGCCTGGTAGGCACCAGCTAAGAGCTGGCTGTAATGAGAAGAGACATTTCACCTGGGCCATACAGGAAGGTTCTTCTCCTCTTTGGGAGGATAATCAAATATCAGAATTAATGAAAACAAAGCAGCAGCACCTGTGAAGGTGGCACTGACATTCAGAAAAATGGATCCCCAAGGAAATTTTCTAGGCAAGACTGTATAGTATATTAGCGTATATGTTACCTAAGTAAAAATAAAAATATAAAGCAGTTGCAATCTCTGCACTGAGGTCTGGACTACTATAAGAGTTTTGATACTTACAAAAATGTTTTAGAAATGATAAAAAAAAAGGATGACCATACCTATAGCAGCATTTTTTTAAAACCCCACAAACTTCAAACCTACTCCCATATCAGAAGAGCAGACAGCACCCAGAAGCATGCCTAATCCTCAGATCCAACATGGCTAACTCAGGAGAGGGGTGCCATGCCGCTGCCACTCCTCTTGGTACTCCCTGCACTGCTTTACACTATGTTCAGGACGGAAGAGGCAGGGAATTGTGGGTGGCTGCTGGTGGGAAGAGGGGAGTTTTGTGCGGTGTTAAGGTGGTGGTTACTCTAAGGGGATGTGTTTGTGCAATAGGTGTTTAGAATTCCCATTTAAGTTTGATTAAAGGATGAGTTTCTTCAGGCAATTACTGATGGAAAAAGTCATTATTCAATGGAGTAGGAAGTGACTCAGGACAGCAGTCACATCCCTTTAACTCTTTTTGGTGAACCCAGATTGATTTCACTGACCAAAGTCACATTATTTTTAGTTAAACTCTCTGACAGAAGGAAGCAACAACGATTCAATCCATGTTGTGGCTGAAGCCTTGACTTAGTGCTCCTGTGAGAAGATGGTGGTGGACAGTTTGTATGAGTTGTAAGTGCAGGGGGAGTGTATTTGGGTAACTAACCTTTCACCTGACTAAGCACTAAGAGGCTCAAGGGGGCAAATCACTGAACCTAAGCAACTTACTGAAATAGAAAAGATAAATAGGAGTGACTTTACATGATCCACTCACAGCTTGAAACTAGTCCAGAATTCAAAGAAGACTGTACTGACTTCGAGTGAACCTCATTATGAAGAAAGAATATGGTGTTATAAATAGGAAATGATATGTAAAGTATCCCCTCCAAAATGCTGCTGAGCCTGGTGAGTAGGTATATAGTGAATATATAGGTTATTTCTGGACAAATGACTTTTCAAAAATTACACACTTAATTTCTCTGAGATGCTAAAAAGAATCATTGCTGCTCTTACCCAAGTTCTTCCCCCCTAATTGCAATATATCTGCTATTAGCCAATTCCCCTGGCCTCTCCAGCTCTCACAGTAATCTGAACCTAGGATAATGTTTTTCATTTTGTTTTTTTCTGTAGACAAAATCAGGAGCATTTCCTTTCTGACAGCACGACACAGGCTACAGACAGCCTGGCGCCAAAGCTTTCTGCAAATCAATATATTTAATGCATTTAAAGTCAGTAAAATCTCCCAGGTTAGTCCTGGGTTGCTTGAGGAAAAAGAAAGATGAAAGGCTAGGGAACAGTGAAGATATGGATTTATTATTTCATTTGCTTACTTAAGGATCTCTCCATTTTAACAAAAAACTATTTAAGTTTCTATGGGTTTCATTTTAGAGTATTTTTCTCAAAAAGTATTGGTAAGCGTGGAGAAAAATTTAATGTATTAAGTGGAGTCAGATACACTGAGAGACAGACTGGTGGGAGGCTTGTTTATGTGCATGAACACCACACAGTGAATAAATGCCAAAGATTGTGGGAACAAAAATATTACCAGCCTGATCATACCAATTTTCTTTCTTCCCATTTCCCATATTTATTTTTTTCACTTGAATATTGCTTCAGTCACTCTGGCCTTTCCCACTGGCTTTCCTCATTTACTTAAGTTGCTCCTCATTGTCATTAACCTCCAATCTTTATTGCTCCAAATGATTATTTTTGCTCGTCAATGAAGTTTTACTGCCTCTTAAATACAACAGCCAGAGGCAATCACACAAGTGAGGAAGCCAAACATTCTCCTATGAAGTTCAACAGAATTGGTTTTCTTTCATTCAGCCTCAAAAATTCCCCAGGGATTTCCATTTAACCTACCTACTTTCCACCTTCCACTCCACAAAAGGGTATAATAAGAAAAAAGGAATAAGCCTCACTAAAAAAGCTGCCATACTGTTTAGTCTCAGTTCATACCCACCAAAAAACATTAGATATGTAAAACTTGAAAATACCATAGAGAAACTGCTACCTTGCTGTCAATCTTCAAATGATACTAAATAATCATACCTCAAGTTCACTCTATGTCTTGCAAAACAAGCATTTTTGTTGCTCATAATTGGAAGAGCAACTTAATGAACTTCAGTTCTATGCACAACATTGGGCTGCCAAAAAGAGTGAATGAAATAACATATTCCATCTTAACACAGTATTAACTACAAAGCTCAAGCACACACTGCTTTAAATGCAAATATTAATGGTTTCATGTTAATATTTTAGCAAGAATGACTGCAATTATTTCATCAAAGTAGATGCAGTGGGAGGTAAGCAAGAAGAAGTAGCTGTTACTGGTTTTTGGGAAATAAATTTTAGTCTTCTTTTGTATGCGTTAGATGGTTAAAAAGAGAAATGTTGCCTTTCTGTTACATCAAATGGTCTGTGATGAAGTCCCAGAACACTTGTGCTTCCTTCTGTCCTGGGCTGCAGTGTATTCTATTACCATCCTCAGGAGCTGTTGAAATTAGGTGGGGCAGTGTTTCCTTGCCTCCTCCCCCCAGACTATCTTGCTGTTAATGGCCCATCATTGTCCTGCCGCCTGACTCAGAGATAACTCCCTCCGGACTATCTTCTGTTAATGAGCCTAATCAACACTT
>NW_008239054.1:3952053-3952633 GCF_000691975.1 Corvus brachyrhynchos | reverse complement strand
TGGACTGCTGCATATGGAGGAGACTTCTTCTTTTCAGGTACTGACAACAAGGCTTTGTGGGCAAGAGTCTGTGACAACTGATGAATGATTGTGGGCATGGTCAGCTGCATCACCGTCGCTCCAAAAGCCCCGCTCCCAGTTAGCATGTCGGCTTGGATCGCACACAGTGGGTCTTGCGTATCACCTTGGTGTTTGCTGGCTTCTTCTTGTGCTAGCTGCTTCCATGTTTGCTCCCAGAGCAGGAACTGTGAAGGGGTCAACAACAACTCTGCATACAGGACATCTGCTGTAAAGATAAACTGCAGGATGCTCTGTGTAGCTTCGGACTGAAGGCCATGCGTGGAAACTGTTTGCTTCACTTGCTGCAAGATCTTCCAGTCACGGGGCTCCCACCTTGTGGTGTCCCCCTGTATCAGTACAGGGCAGGCTAGAGCATCTACGGCTTGCCAATCTCCTTCAATGATTGCGTTACGGACAACTCCGTTCCATCTCCTTCGCAGTGGATCAGTCCTCGCCGTCGAGCTGATGGAGGCAATGGCCGCACCTCTCCTGCGGGGAGGGAGGGGCCCCAGGCCCCGTG
>NW_008239054.1:3951440-3951948 GCF_000691975.1 Corvus brachyrhynchos | reverse complement strand
GAGACCCCGGCCTGCGCTGACACCCAGACAATTCAGCAAGCTTCTTCGTTTACTTCATGCATCATCTCTTGGTGCTTCTCCTCCTCTTGGAGCTGACCCCCAGCAGCCCTGGTTGGCTCTGGCTCTGCAGGCGACAAAGTTGCAGAGGCTGCTTCGCAGTCAGACGATGATCCACTGACCAGCAGAGGGGAACGGCATGCTGCTGTTTTTGGCCGGGACCTAGGACCGCTCGTTTCTCCTCTGCTTGCCCGTGCCCTGCCCCCAAGGTCGGGAGCCTGTGTTCTGCCTTTGCAGCCATTTCTCCTTCAGGTGTCTCTGGGGTAACTTCCCCGTCGCGTCCAGCAGCTCCCACAGCGAACGTATGGGTGCTGTTGCTCCCTTCATCGGTCAGCCCGCAGTCAGCCCGAAGAATTGCACAACCCTGGACTCTGCCCTGGCCTCCGGCTGCTGCTCTGTGAGACCCCCCTCTCTTTCCTTTCTGGGGCTGCCACACCCCACTGCCTCCCCG
>NW_008239054.1:3913955-3951211 GCF_000691975.1 Corvus brachyrhynchos | reverse complement strand
GTCTTGCTTTTCTTAGAGAGGATACTGGCTAGGAGACGAGTGCCAGCCTAGTATTCCATAGCTTCTTACCTGCAGGGGCTCGCTCGGCTGCGTGAGCTCCGGTCTCCAGCTCCACTCAGCTTTTTGCTGGGACACTCCTGCTCTAGCTCTCCAGGCTCCTCACCACTGGTGCAATGATTCAGTTTTGCTGCATTCAAGCGAAATGCATTTAAGTGAAAACAAACCGCATCTAAGTGAAAAATCACTCGAGTCCCTGTTCAGGCGCCAGGTTTTGGGGGGTTTGAGTGCTGGAGAGCTGGCCAGAGTAATGACACATGCACCGATATGATTTGAGCATTGTTCTCCATTTATTGTTCAACTATACAAGCTTATATCTACTTTTGCAAAGATTCACGCCCAGTCCCTCTAGATGGCCTCTAATCTGTGGGGGAGCTGACCGGTGTATTGCTTTGCCAAGGACTTTCAGGGCTGCCTGCAGCCAGGTGCTCTCCAGGCTCGCCTGCAGCCGGGGGCCAGTTCAGGGGTTTTTCCTCAACAACCCTGGGTTGTCCAATCTTTCCAGGGGTATCATATGCCCCTGTTCTGCAAGAAATCCCTCTATAAGCTGTAATATCACATAACACCTCCATGCTAAAAAGAAAAAAATATGTACAATGGGAATTAAAAAGGACCATTATACCTAAACAGGACTTTAATCTGATGCGTTCTCAGGGATCTCAGCTGTAATTTTTGCATCTACATTACAAACCTCAAACTTTGCACATTTCCCAGTTGATGAAAATATCTGTTCTATCTCTTAACTTTCAATATGGCATATTTAACACTGTAGCATCTAGGGAGTCCAAACCATACGGCTATAAGCTCTTAAGAAGGGATAGACAAGGAAAGAAAGGTAGTTGGGGTAGCCCTGTATGATAGGGAGTGTTTTCACTGTCTAGAGCTTAATGATGGGTTGAATGTTTAGAGGGAAGGCCAACAGGGCAGATATCCCAGTGGGATTATGTTATAGAACTCTCAAACCCTTATAGAATATAGCAGGGGAGGTTTGCATTGGATTTTGGGAAATATTTTTACACTGAGAACATTGGTACAAGTTGCCCAGGGAAGTTTTTGAGTCACCATCCTTGGAGGTATTTAGAAGACATGTAGATGTGGCACTTAGGGAGGTGGTTTCGTGGTGGACTTGGCAGTGTTGGGTTAATGGTTGGACTTAATAGACTTAAAGACTCAGAGGTCTTTTCCAACCTTAATGATTTTGTGATTCTAGTACTGAGTCAGGCAGACAGCAGAAAATATACTCTGCCTCCAAATTTTGTACTCTTTTATATGCTTGTACCATATATAAAAACTCCAGTATATTCCACTGGTATAAGGACCAGAGGCCAATTTCCTTTCTACTATATATTGGAATGGCTCAACCAGTTGACTTCAAATAACCCATGCTATTTCATTCCAGTAAGGAGTTTGTCCCAAGGGTCTTGCTAACAGTTTTGATCATAAACACTAAAAGGATAGTAATCCTCAAGCTCAAATGAATTTACACACTAGATTTCTATGGCTTAGAAGAAGCAAACACTGTTCAATCTACTATGAAAAGCAGGAATTTTTCTAAAAAATGAAAAAACCAAACAAATAGTGTTGTCAAAATATGCTTGTATATGAGGTCTCCAGAAATTATTCACTCCTAAGCACAAGCAGGGCTAAATATTATGGATAGCAGCCCATAGCAGTGCTCTTCTGGAAGCTTCTCGCGAAGAAGGCAAGTGCTGCAATCTTTAAACTGTGACTTATGCAAAGCTGAAAACCCACTGAAGCCACCAGGACCATTCATCTTGTTGTGGGGTGATATATGCCTGTGCTTCACAGTGCAAGACTACAAATCTCAAGCATTGTAGGGGGTAGCTGATACCACACTTACTTTTTTGTACCCATAAAATGAGTTACACCAAGAAACTTTAAATAATAGCAAGATCTGAATCACAGAATTGTTAAGGTTGGAAGGGACCTTTGAAGATCATCCAGTCCAACCCCTCTGCCAAGGCAGGGTCACCCAAAGCAAGTTACACATGAGTGCATTCAGGTGGGTTTGGAATGTCTCCAGAGAGGGAGACTTCACAACCTCCATGGGCAGTCTGTTCCCTAGGCAGAAGGTGCTCTGACACCCTCAATGTAAAGAAGTTCTTTTTCATGTCGAGGTGGATCTTCTTGTGTTATAATTTACAGCCATTGCTCCTCAACCTGTCACTGGGAAACACTGAAAAGAGTCTGGCATCATCCTCTTGACACCCACTTCTGAGATATATATATGCACTGATGAGATCCTCTCTCAGTCGTTTCTTTTCTAGACAAAACAGGCCCAGCTCCCACAGTCTCTCCTCATTAGAGACAGACGTTTCAGACCCCAAATCATCTTTTTGGCCTCCTCCTTTTCTTCCTTGTACTGAGGAGCCCAGAACTGGACACAGCTCTCCAGATGTGGCCCCACTAGAGCTGAATAGAGGGGCAGGATCCCCTTCCTCCCCCCGCTGGCCACACTGTTCCCAGTGCACCCCAGCATCCCGCTGGCCCCCCTGGCCACAAGGGCCCTGCTGGCTCATTGTCAGCCTGTCATCCACCAAGACTCCAGGTCCTTCTCTGCAGAGCTGCTCCCCAGTAGGTCAGACCCCAACCCATACTGGTACTTGGGGTTATTCCTCCCCAGGCGCAGAACCCTGCACTGGCCCTTGTTGAACCTCATTGGGTTTCTCTCTGTCCAACTCTCCAGCTTATGATCAGTTGCATCTTCCACACCCCCCAGTTTCATATCAGCAGCATAAAATGGTACAACACAGTACTTCTGTAGGCCTAGATTTATTGCACATATTTAATTATTATTCTGAAGAGGAGATAATAACCAATCACTAATTAAGTTAGTCAGATATGATGAAAGCTGTTACAAAATTTTGAGAGACCTCTCATTCAAACGGGAACTGCAATGGCAGGGAAAAATGCCAGGCAGCTGATTAAAGGTCTGGTGATTAAGTAGAGTAACAGGAACTTCTCATGTGGATTGCCAGATCTTAAACTAGCTATTACAACTCAAGGAAAAATCACAAGTTTAATGTGAACAAATCCTTGCCTAAAACACACATCTGCTCAAAAGGCATTAATATCAACCTCAAAAGATATTAAGAAAGGTAGTACTGGAGTTATGACTTCTTATAACTCCCCGGAACAGCATTTTCTTGCTGGTTACCTACCTTAAAAACAAAAAAACCCCAAACCAAACCAACCAAATAAATAAACAAACAAACCAACAAAAAAAACCACCCCCAAACCCAAACCAAAACGAACCAAACCAAAAAAACCTCAACCAAACAAACAGCAATAAAAAAGAAGAAACAATAGCTGAAAAATATTATGACAGTGAAAAACTTGCTCAAAAGACAAAGAGACATACTGAAGACAAAAGATGAAAGACAAAACAGAAGTCCTTTTCTACATAACCATTTCTCAAGAAAACTCATTTTTACTCTTTCTATTTGGCTACAATTCTGTAAACATCTCTTGGAAGTTTCTATTGTAATTGTTGCAGAGGATCAAAAGAAATGGCCGCAGTGTTTTCAATGAGACAAAGAATATGAAGAAACACAATAATATTACACAATAGTAAGGAGAATGTAAAATACAATACTTTCAACAGAGCATAATTAAATCATGTTAAATATTGCTGTGAGGTGCATCTATAAGTCATAGGTTAAAACTGTGAAGATGACAACATATTTTTTCTGCTGAGCTTGACAGTACTAGGTGAAGTTAACATGAATGCAAACGCCCAACCAGAAATAAAATCTAAGCTATTTCATCCTGCAATAGTCTGGAAATAACACTTGTTGAAATTACTCTAAAATGAGACTCTTAGTACCATATGTTGGTAAGAGAATAAATCTTATTTCTTTAAGTGGGTTCTTGATCAAGAGGAAGTTAGGAGCACATAAAAACTTTCACATCTAAATATGAAAACTATCCCCAGAAAATTCAGTTCTCACTCTGTCTTTGAAGTCCCAGAAACAACTCCAGCTCAGCAACAAGATGTTCATCTCAAGTTCAAGAGCCTTTGTGAGCCTGAATCAACACCTAAGTCCCAAAATCTCAGATCTGCTCTGGCCTGTTTTCTATGACGTAGCTGGAAGAAGTAGTATTCTGTACTACACAAATGTAACTTGGAACACTCACTTGAGTGTGAGGGATCCCATTTCCAGGCTCTCCCCACCTGGAGGCAGTGTGGACACCACCTGTCTAGCAGAACTACAAGCTGGTTTGGAAAACAGGATTTGGGACAGTTTCACTAGCTATGCTACAGCCCTGCCAGAGTGAAGTTGCAAATTTCATTCAGCTGGAAGAAAGGAGAGAGAGGATAGCATAGCCCAGAGGCTGGGCAGCTTTGAAAGGGAGGGAAGAGCCACTGGTTTCACACAAGCAACAAGGTCCCATATATCTGTTGGGCAGCTGTGGCACCCATGAATCCTGATGAGTCCTTTTAAAAAATCCTGCTATGGGGACCTACCTCTGGAGACGGGCCCGGACTCCACAGCCTGTAGGCACTGGACGCTGCTCAGCCTTTGCTATGGGCTATTTCAAGGCTGTTTCTGCTGCGTTTGCAGGTTTCCACCCAATTCTGGCATGCACTACTGAGGGAGATTGTGTGTCCCAGCTTCATGTCTTTATCCAGCCTTCCTGGGACTGGCTACTGAAGACACCTGTTTCAGCCCTAAATATGACAGCCGAGAAGCACAGAGGCTACATCCTGCCCTTTGTTCTTACAACTAAGGCATTGCTGGCCCAGCAGTGTAAACATGTCACAATTCTCCCACCATCTGCAGTGGGAAGTGCACTGCATCTTCTATGCTTTGATTTAACTCTCCTCTCTATCTTGCAGCTGAGAACAAAAGTGTTGTTGTCCTTGTGAAAACTTTCCTTACCATACTAATACAGTTGCTAACAACAATGAAGGAAAGAAAAAACACTAGAAAAGAAGTGCACTACTTAGACAAAATAGTAAACCATAAATCACGACAGTGACAGGATTAACTGTGAAACCTTTAATTATACATTTAATCATTTGCCAACATCTAATTTTCCTTGTCGTAATGTTCATGAAGCTTCAACAAGATTTGAATTTGAGGTTGATATTATGTGTGAATTGCAAAAGCAATACTTATAGAAATGGTTTTAAGAATTAAAAAAATATTAACTTTAATCTTCAACTCTGTTGACATCTTACTGAACACCTTTGTTGCTCTTAGTCACACTGGCCCTCATTTTGGTGACATCACTGTGTCAAAACACATCAAGTCCATCTCTATTGCACAGATATTATATAAAATAAAGTAGAAAACTAAGGGGCAAATAAGTGGTGGCTTAGAAAGTACAATAATATATTAAAAAAAGAGTGTAATAACACTGTTGAAGACACTGTCATTTGTGAAGTACCGACAAACCTGTACCCCCAGGCTGTATCTGCTCCACCTCCTTTTCCACAAGGAGGCAAGAAGCAGCTGCTAGAGCAGAAAAGTGACTCATCAGCATCTGAACAGCTTTTCCTATGGATTTCAGAGTCCCAAAAGAAAGAACACGGCTGGTTGTTACTGTTGGGTTCAGAGTGGGCAAGCGAATTACCTGATTTCTGTAAAAATTCTGTGCACTGAAGTCATCTTCCAGCACACTCAGAGGAGTACTTACAGAAATCAAAGTAACTCAAAGCACAACAAAAGGCAAAATAGCAAAATTTTCCTTTTTCTAACTGGAGCATAAGGCAAAGTCCAGACAACATTTGCATTTAGACAGATGCCCTCAAAGAATGTGGAGTAGGAAAGTGCAGACTTTCGCCAAAGTCAAAATATTGCTTATATGCTAAGAAAAACAGCCTAATATACTAAACACAATATCTAATATGAATTCTAAAGGCACTATTGTACTGCAAGGTTTTGCTCCCCCTATCAGAGAGCAGTTGAAGTTGGAGTTGAAGGAAAGATCTTGTCTTGTGGAGTGCCTTTTATTTTTGTTTTATCATGTTGTAGGCTTTAGTAAGTTGTCACACGGTTCCTAGACAGGGTGGATCTTCAAGCAGCCAAAACTGGAATTCAGCTTCTTTTTTCTTTTCTAAAAACAAGTTTACACTGGGCATGGTTTGCAGGAAAAATGGGTTTGCTGTACTCATGCTTTTCTGCCCCACCAGAGAGGACAGAAGCATATGGGGCCTGGCCAATGTTTTGGGTGCAGAAATGGGCAGGACCAAATACAGTGGGGAAGCATTAACCACCCCAATGCAGGAAGGCAACATTTTTATTATGTTTTTTGCAGAGACACAAACCACCCTACAGAGGACTCTGAGGTAACCTTCAGGTCATCTTTTCTGCCATGTTCATCACCTGTTTCAATTTGCAACACCTTTTTGAAAAATAGGTCATCCTCTGTACATGTGACTCTTGATTCCCTTGAATTGGTTTGCTGGTACTTGACAGACCCCCTGGCTCACTGCTATGAACTGGAGGAAATGCTCCAGAACCTGCTACAGTCTCTGCTTCTACCATCTTTTGGAACAGGCAAAGCCAGAAAGAAAAGGGGATCATTTAATTACTATCTGACTATCACATAAGGCTACTGCATGTTTGCTTCTCAGCTAGGTAATTTTTTTAAATTGTGTTTTGTAAATAAGAAAAAGTTGCTTAGGAAAAGCAGGGAACACAGGCTCACATCCATAGGAATCTAAGTACAGACAGCACTGGGGAAATGAGTTTTCTTCCTTTCTTTCCTCTTTTGGATTTTTTTTTGTTTCATGAGGAGTTTGGACTGATTCAGTAACAGATATTTCTGTTTCACCTACCCCATTTGAAAATAGCCTTAACATCACAGCATGCATTAACCCCCCATTCCCTTCACAGAACTACCTATCTAGTAAATGCATGTTCAAGGCTTGAACTGCAAATATAGGAGGTGTTTGGCTTAGTACTTCTGACTGCATGTGAGGCACCAGTGTCAGAGTCCTGAAAACACAACATATTTTAATCTTATTTTTTCTCCACAATTACTCAGTAAGTAATTTCTGAAGCAATGATTAAAGCAGGCTTGCTCATTGTGTGCCTGACAACACATGACTGAGATGACAGGACATTTACTCACCCTGCCAGCCAGATGATCTGTAGGTCTTTGGAGTTTTTCTGTCTTTCTCTTCTCTAGTCCACTCATGCATCAGGTTCCTCAGAGATATGGAACAGCCAAGTGAATTTACTTTTCTTGCTCTGTCTATAAGATAGTTACCTGCGACAGAGAGGATAAAGAGACCAAATGTGGCATATGAAGGCACTGGAACAATAATTTCCAATCATACCGTACTTCAGGTAGCTCCTACCTGCTGCCTTCAACAGTAGCTACTGTTGAGGAATAAAAACACCAAGAGTTGGTTTGAAAATAAGCAGCCTGGGGGAATTACTGTTTAGTAAGGGTCAAAATGCTTCACACTGCCCTATTTAGTCATAGAGAAGTAATGTGTGTGAGGACATTTTTCAATGGTTTAATTAATTCTGCTAGTTAACAGAGTACATTTTAAATAAGGGTTTTTTTTTCATCACTGTTAAATGCATTTACTTTCAGTTTCTATCCCAATGTTCAGATACTACAATGATCTGAAGCATTAATTCAATCTCACCATTCTACACATGTTCTCTTCCCTGTACCTTCTCTAAGCTATCTTTTCTACTGTTTTTCACTCCAGAATGTCCAGAATGAAGATTATTCACTGGTTTATGGTTTTTTTTGGAATACCTATAGACTATTCCTCTTTAAGGATGAACTGCTCAGACCTAAATATATTTCAAAATTGTGACCAAGCATTTCTGTTTCCCTCTTTTCCTCCCTGTACCACCAAGTAAGCTGAGGGAGACCAGTTTAAAGCCAAGCATGGTAATCATCTATGGCACTTTTCTGCTCCATTTCCTTCAAAAATACATCTGGTAAAGAGGTGGAAGAGGAGAATTTGGAACACACGCAAAGATCATATCCTCTACAACCACTGGACTGCAATAGGTCAAGGAGAGAAAAGCAAACATGCAAACCCCAAACATGCTGCAATTAAGAACATAGTAAAAAGCAGAAATGGGCAAATGTCTAGCTTTGTAGAGATCCCCTGAATAATTTTTCTGTTTTGTCAGCTGAATAGCCAAGATACAGAAGTAACTGAGGAAGAAAGAAACCAAGAACAGGTCATTATTTAATTCCCTCACAAAGTCTAAAATACAAAGGACTTTCACTAGGGGTTACTTCAGAGGTAAAACTGGAAACTTCTTTTCAGAGAGTTTTCTATTAAAGGTCATGGGTATCAAAATCTATTGTCTTACTTTAGATCAGTTATAAAGCTACTATAAATAAAGTCTCCTATATGGCACATTGTCATAGATTCCCACTTCAGTGTAATCAGCACTGGAGACACAGGAAATTCCTAAAATAAACAGCAGTATTCTGTATTTACTGCACTTAAAAAGGAGTCAGTGGTTCTGTATTTATATTTTAAGATATTCATTGCAATAAGAAATTCATTGTAATTTAAGATATGCATCATACTTGCTATTGAGCAAATTATTTTATTATGGTTTCAAAGAACAAATCTACTGTATCAAAATACAATGTAGCTATGACAACAGTAATTCATAGTTTACCACTAAGCAAATTAAGTAATTTTGCTGAATTGTTTCTTGATAATAAAAATGTGATAATTTGCAAGCAGTAGTGTTAGCATTTACTGTTCTTAGAAATAGGCCAATGTCTTCTATGACAGTGCTAAATACTTGAAAATATCTTTCTTGGATAAAAACAGGCCATACAGCTGGAAAATATAGTGTCTATTCTACTGAAGCTGCTAAAGAACTCATATGGTGACTGTTCCAAAGCTCTGGGTAAAAAAACCCATCAAAAACAACAAGACAAAAAAAAATCAAAATACCATAGTAAATTTACTCACAGGCAAATGAAACATTATACTAAAAAAAACCAACCTAGTGGAAATAGATTGTTTTGATGTCTTTCACCTTACCCTGTTATATCTTGCTGAAAAAGATTTGGAGGCGTGAAGATGGAAATAAGAAGAATGACACAAAAAATATAAGCCAAACATTTGCATCAACTTTTTTGACAGCTCCCACTGAAAAGTGTCTCCTGAAAGCCAAGACAGCAAAAGTGGCCCAGAAGAGGAAGCTGCTTGCTGAAAAGAAGCACCCCCAATGCACTGGGACTTCCCAGGTTGCCATGTGGGAAGTCAAGCAGGCACAGCAGATGGACAGCTGAGGATGAAGAGGCTGGAAAGGCTACTTGGGAGCAATGCAGAACTTCCTTGTTCTGGATGGCTTGGGTGAAATTGGGGAAGCCACACCTCAGCTGGATTTGAAACTGGTGAGGAACATGAGAAACAACCAGATGAGCTTCTAGGGGAACAAAAGGAAGTCTGAGGAATTGATTGTTGGGAGAGGCTGGCAAATTCCATCCTTGTAGATACTCCAAATTCAGCAGAACAGGGCTGTGAGTGATGTTATCTATTTTTTTCTTGCTTAGACTAGGACATTGTCGATACCCTCCAGAGGCCTCCAGAAGTCTATTCTAACAAAAAAATTCCTGTGATTCTATGACATACTTAATTTGCCTGCAGTTTTCTTCCATCTGAATTAAAGAAGAGTGAACATAGGAAAAAAAAACAAACCAGAGGGAGTAAAAAGTAAAAATTTATTTAATCTTTAATAATTTTCTCAAAGAAAGAATGCTGAATTTGAACAACAACAACAAAAAAATGCAAACAGGTAAAACTATTAGACCGCTACTAATTACAGTTTGTTTTATCTTTCACTGTCTATCACCTCTATGATTTTATAAGCCATTCACCTTGTTCTGCTTTTTTCCTTTTACTGAATTAATGCAAACTGATAAAAGGAAATCACTGATGCCCTAGTTCTCAGCTGATCCTTGACTGAGCAGGTTTAGGCAGGTGCTAGGATTGATTAGCAGAGTTCAGAAGGCAGCTTTCCCTGTGCCACATAATGTCAGTTCACAAGCGACATTAGAGTAAGTGGCAATACAGAGGACATGGAGATTTTGAGTCCAGCCTTCACAAGAGGACTTATAGAGGCCCTTCATTTCACCTGATGTTTCCCTGAGCAGGAAACTTCCACTGTACCATAGGATGGCACAAGACTGTAGGCACTATAATTTTTCCTGGTGCATGGTTCATCTGTTTCTCCCTCTTTGCCTTTCCATGTTTACCCAAAAAAGTGCAAGAATTTAGCACCATACACTTTTCAAGCCAGAGTAAGCAGCTTAATTATTCAGACAAAATAGCATTGATTTGAAAGTGTCTGAACAAATGAAATTCAGGCTTGCCAACCTCATTGAGAAGGACAGCCAACCTGCTCAGGGAATTTTCAATTGTGTTACTTACAGTTCTTGTTTCTTTCTTTTATTTCAGGGTCATTTGATTCAATACAGAGCAAATTCTGGCATTGCAATCACACAGCTGCTTTTGAAATCAGAGACTTTGCTAAAGATGCAGACCTTCAGCCTCCTCTGAATTCAAGAGCAATCTCTGTGCACCCAAAGACAATAGATGAATCAGGGAAGTTGACAGCTGGCAGTGATAAAAAAATAAAATAGTAGGCTCAATTCAGCACCCACTAAAATGAATGGGACCATTACGTCTGTGAATGAGCTACCCTTAAACATGAAGTAAATATCACACTCTATCATTGACTCCTTCTTGGACTGCAAGTTCAAGTTTCCTTAGTGTCATTATGTCATTCCACAGGCTCATTTTTTAATAAGCCATGCCTTGTTTTCTTCAGTGTTTCAAAGTGTAAGAACTTAGACAATGGACAATCATGTTCCACAGTAATCACTTTTATTGCAGCAGTCATGCTACAAAATAGAGACCCTATTATACTCCATTTACTAAATGTAGACAGGAATCAACTTCTTGGGCTATAAATGGACACTATTACTCATTATGTTATTTGCTATAATAGTTGAACACCAGTGAGTTGCAGATCCAACAAATATCCAAAAATGGCTATGCAAAAAGCCCTAAAATTAAGTTCTTGACAGATAATAACTAATGCTGTACACCCCTCTTTTTATGTTACGAACAATATGTACACTATATTTATGCAGGAGAAACCAGTATTTAAAACTCTTACATCTATCATAAAAATAGATTTTATTACAGAAAACAGTGCCTTGCCATAAGAGATTTGCAATTGATTAAAAAGGATGGCTTGTCCTAAAACACTTACATGATTGCATGCAAAGAAAACAGATGGTCTGTGTAAGAGTAATTTGATTTCTTCCAGTAAACATTACTCATGATATAGAAAATGCTTATGCTGATCTACTCCAGAATGATGTGTGCGCTTTGCCTCTGTCTTTAAATGAAACCTGTAATTCTGTTCAAGAAACAGCACTGCAGCTCTGGTTTCCCAACAATCAAATAAAATCAGGTAGTCTAATGCATCATTCCTCACTTAAGAGTCTGACAACACAAAGATTAATTTTAACTTTTCACTCTCCCCAAAGTGCTTAACATAATGCCAAACTCCTTACTCATTTACTCCTTTTTGTAATGCTTCTTCAGGGCAAAAAAAGAATACTATTTCTACCTTCATCTCTGAGAGAAGCATCATAAGCCAAAATCCAATGTTTATCCTCTCCTGGCTGCATCTAACATTCTTCTCCTTTATCTAACTGCAGGGATATAAGAAGGAGGGAAAAGTCTTACTGAAAGTCTTCATCTGTCCACCTCATATTTTGTTCTACCTCTTGAGTCACACCAAGAATGCTGCTCAGGGAAATTCAGCACCCCATTTCCCTATTCTACTCAAGCTTCCTGCTTTCCAAACACCAGATGAAAAGCTGTCTGCCTTTGTTAGGCAGATAACCCTCATGGGGTTGTTTAAATCACTAAAGTTCTTGGAAACCAAATCACGGATGGGAACTCTGTTACTTGTTCACACAGGATAATGGTCTGGGGTGATAAAGGGTTCCTTTTGCATTTACAGCTCTTTTTGCATGGGATGAATACAGACAGATCTTTCTCAAAGGCACGAATTTAACCCCTAAGAATGCATCCTTAAATCTTTTCCTATGTTTCACAGGGACTTCACACCTGGGTATGTTTCATCATCTGCAAGTAATAATACCCCTGCTGGAATGTAACCCTATTTGTCATTATCTTGTCTTGTTTCATTACTGTTGCTTCACCTGACTGGCCTGGACTTACCCCAGCCAAATGACGTAAGGGCACAATCCTATTAAATGCCTGCTGGGAACACCCTAAGCTGCTGCTCTTGTCAGTGGGAATTAAGGGTTCTCGGCACATTGTAACAGGTGCTCAGACCCTTGAGAAATTGGACTCTTAATTAGATATTCCCTCGTGACATTGTGTGATTATTTAATGTTCTGACGAGATGCCTCAGCAATCTCAAAGGCCCTGAATTAACTGTCCTAGAAAAGCTCTTTGCCAACTGCAGTTCTGTGAAACCTTTGTCATGCTTGGCCACGGAAGCAAATTGCATTTCATGGAGCATATGAAATGATTTACCCAATGAATTGGCTGAATTATATATAACATACACTACTGACCAGGCTTGAGATGTCCAGTTTCAAATAGCTGTTCTTTTTTTGTCCCTTTCGTCTTCCCTTGTGTGTGCCCTGCCCTCCACTCTTCCGTGCACACTTTTTATTTTCCTGCTTGCTGGCAGAGCTCAGTAGCAGCAGCAGCAGCAGCAGCAGCAGTCCTTGTGGCGACACGGAATGATTCATCACACAATCTACATGAGGCAGATTAATACTGCCAGAGTAGTCCCTTATTATAAATTTCCTTTTCTCCGTCTGGCTCATCTGCATTATAATATTTGTTACTCACATGTAAATTTTCGGTTTAAGCCTATCCATCCAGGGGCTGCTGAAATTTTTTAATCTACATTGAAAAGTTTGAAAAAACCCCAACAGAGTAAACATTTCTGCCTTGCAGCTGATGCCATGTTATCAAACACATCAATAAGAGCTACAATAAGCATGAAAAACAAAACATAAATAGACAGAAGAAATGCTGAATGATATAGTACCTCACATACAAATGCACACAACCCTTGTCATCTTTTCATTATTCCCTATGCATATCAGCTTTAGGCACAATCACCTCAGGGGAAAAGGACATAGCATTAAATGTTTCCCATCGGATTTTAGCATTCTGATTACTAAAGCCTGGATCAAGTGTGCAAAATTATGGTGCTTAGCAATCAATACTCATCTCCTATCCACTTTGTAGGAAAGGAAGCTAGAGAAGTATTTGGACCACCTACCCTAAATCCTGTAACACCCAAATACCCACCGCAGGCCCAAGGACTGTAGTCAAAGCATATCAGATACCAAAACTGAAACGAGTGTTGCAGGTAAAGAATAATAGAAACGATGACTGCCAAGAGAAGCATTAAATGACACTCCAGAGGTTGTATTTTTAGGAAAAGCTTTATTATACTTTGAACTTCTCCACCCCTGCTGACTTGCAACATACTTTATGAGATCTCTACAAAGATATCACAGCTCTTGCATGCTCTCTGCTGTGGCTTGTAGTTCCTATGCTTGCAACTGCTTTTCAAGAGGTGTACTCAAATTCACTTTTTGTGGTCACAATTTCTATTAAGTCTAAATCAAAGAATTTGCCGACTTGCAGTCTCTCCCAGCCCTTCTACCCAGACACGACTCTTGCTTAACATGCTTACATTTAAGGAGCTTTTTTCACCCTCATATTGTTAACATTTCCATCAACAATGCATTTGTTTTTTTAATGAGGCTTCAACACAACCTTAAATTGTGTCTCACAAGCATCATCAAATACACTTCCACAATGAGGAATCAAACTCCAGATAAATCATTCTACCAACCAGTTTCAACGATAACAAAACCAGGTCCTTGAGTGCTTTATGCATTCTGGCAAGCATCTGCTTTGCCAGGAGTGGATTAAATAACACTACTTCTATTATTCTAATAGTGTGGGAGATCATATAAAATATTTATATCGTGATCTGCAGGCAAAATGCCTACTCTAAATTATGCTCCACAAGCTCAGCAAGATATTATATTGATAGAAAAATACCTCAGTTTAAATAATTGGGCCATTTTAGTTATTCCTTATTCTATGAATCTCATGTAATTTTGCTGTTTCCCCCTTGGGAATGCTATCTATTTTAGTAAGTACTATTTTCCATGTTCAAGGGTTTCCTGTGTACTAGTACAAAAACCTCACCCACATAATACCGAATCACAGGGCTAGCATAGAGGTAGCTAGAGAAAGCACAAATGCTGTCAGTGCAGGTCAATGTTCTTCCTGAGCTTCTCTATAGGCTATCAGGCATTTTTGATTACACAGCTATGAAGAAATTTGCTTAAGGCTGAATTTTCAGCTGACTTCCAAATTTGCAAACAAAGAAGGTTTTTATAGTTATTTGCAAAAACTGTATTCAGAAAACCCCTTCTTTGTGGTCAGTTGAGCCGAAATACATGTGCAGGAATGTGGGGGTCCCTCCCCTGCCGTGTAGCCCTGGGAGAGGGGCCCTGAGGGCACAGACACGGGGCTTCCCTGCCCCTGCTCAGCCTCGTTCCCATTGGTTGGTTTGTGTTCCCTGCGCGGGCAGAAGGACCCTTGGTCCCGTGACTGGAACAGTTCCTGAGCACAGCTGCGCAGCCCCGAACGCGACCCCGGGAAGAGCGCGCAGGCACCAGCAGCCCCGACAATTCCAACACGGGAGCGACCAAAGGAGAGAGCAAAGACGCAGCGAGACAGAAAACAGCAGCCACTCGGAAAAAGGAAAAGATCATAGTAACTAAGATCTTAGGGATAGTAAAATGGTATAATGTTAAGCAAAATTATGGTTTTATAACAAGGTGTGACAACCAGCAAGACATATTCGTGCATAGAACTGCTATTAAAAAGAATAACCCTGAAAAATGCATCCCAAGCTTGGCAGATGGAGAAGTCGTGGAATTCAAAATTATACGAGGTAGAAAAGGGTTACAAGCGTCGCAGGTCACTGGGCCTGATGGTGTTCCTGTAAAAGGCAGTATATATGCAAAAAATCGTAGTCATGTTAGACAATATCTCCATTGTAAGTCCCCCCTACAGTCTCCCTTTCCTAATCCCACCTTTCCCTTTTACCCTATGTCCTATTACCCCCAGTGTATTCCCAATCCGTTTTTTCATCCATGGTTTCCCTCACAAAACCATGCTTTTGCCAATTGTTTCCCCAAAAATCCCTTTCCAATGCCGAGTGGGGGATGAAAAGGGGGAGGGAAGAAGTTAAACCCTCTCCTGCCTCAGTTTCCCCACAAAGCATGCTCAGAGAGTCCTGTCTCCCTTCTGTCAGCCCTAAGATGTTCCACAGAATCTGATTGGACATTTAAAGACTCAGGAGGGTGGCTTGTTTTGTTTTGAAACTGTTCTTGTTATGTTTATCCAGTTGTTTTCATTCTCCTTTTATTAAAATAAAACGGGTGAGGTGTTGGGGTCCCTCCCCTGCCGTGTAGCCCTGGGAGAGTGGCCCTGAGGGCACAGACACGGGGTTTCCCTGCCCCTGCTCAGCCTCGTTCCCATTGGTTGGTTTGTGTTCCCTGCGCGGGCAGAAGGACCCTTGGTCCCGTGACTGGGCCAGTTCCTGAGCACACCCCCGGCCATGCGGCTGGAGAAATAAACATCTCTGAAACAGCTATCAAGAATCTGTCTGTCCATATATATTTCCTTTCCACGGGACTCCTGGTTTGATATATGCGTGTTGCAGGATCCCCACTGCAACACAGGAATAATATTTTGAAATGCCAAATATCATCTCTCTTCAGAGTTGGGTTTTTTTCTTTATTTGGGTTACTCCAATTCACTGTGTGGTTATGCACAACTACTTTACGATCACAAGTTCAATCTCACAGAAGTCACTAGTTTCAGCTAGCTGAAGTTCTAATCTGAATTTTGAACACAACAAACACTATATTTTCCCCACATTTCATGATTATACAGTGCAGGACAGCTGGCATTAGATTCTGCATTGAGCTAAAAGCAGTGTATGTGTGTTGATGATGTTTTGTACAGCCCTAGGGCAACGTGGAATAAGAAAGGGGGGCATGAGCCATTCCTATGCAGAGTTTTCCTTGGGTAGGTGCTTTTTCACTCAGTCTGGAGCCAGTAATGACAGCTCGCTGAATCTGCACCTCTAACCCTTACGATGCTTTGCTGAGTGTCAGCATCCTGGAGAGGATGCAGAGGGAAAGCAAAAGTGGTACACAGTACATTGTGCACTCGGCCTTCCCCTCCATTGGCAGAAGGCATCAAAAGCAATCTTACTGCAGGTCCCACGCAGCCTTTCACATGCTATGGCCAGGCAAAGTCTTTGAAGATTGGTATCTCCACTAAGGCCATCTGTAAAGGCGATGTCCAAGTTAATGGCATTTTTAGTGGCCTGGGGGAATCTTCTCCACAGTCTGTCATGTGTAGTCTCATCTGCACTAGATTCAATTACTACTGCAGGTTGGTCTTGCACAGCTCAGTTCCCATTGCACACAATTTCTCTGACAAAACCGCCTTATAATGCTGCTGTTGATACCTCCTTGAGTGAATGCACATGCCCTGCCCTTCAGCTTTACTTCTGTTTGTAAGGGCAGACATGGACAAGGGCAGTAAGAGAAAGGGAAGCTGGAAGGGTTTTCTTTGGCCCTCTTGCTCTTGTCAATTCTGCCTCATGTCCAACCACACCACTCAGCAAGAACAGAGATGCAGCTGCAAAGCGCACCTTTACCAATGAGGAACACGGAATTAAGAAGTGCCTGTTTTTCTTAACCTCTCCTCACTACACGAGTCTGCTCCTTTATTTTGTAGGCACCTCTTACTGCTGTGTCCTCCAGCACTGGCTCTCCTATCTCTGCCAACATATTTGTAAGTAAATATTTGCATTTCCCCTCACTGGTCTGATTTCTTCCCACTTTCTTAACCTGCTCCTCATACTGACCCTCATGCTTCTGCAGTCCCACCAGTCTTTTTCTCCTGTTACTGTCTCCAATAGAGTAAAAAAATACAGCTAGAAAAGAGATCAATGAACATCCACAACCCAGTAAGAACTCATCCCGTGTATTAGGTTTTCAAATGATATTTCAATACAAATTTATCACCTCCCTTATCTGTGGCTAGTAAAGCACCCAGCCAAACAGCACCCTCTCTAGCCCACTGCTTTAATGATATTTAAAATTCTTAAATAAAACAGAGTCAGTTCTCAATCATACCAAGTAGATAAAGCAGTTCTGCACTGCTCTCTTTTTTTTTCCCAGTTACCATCAACTATAAATATACAGAAATTAACAAATTAATTTTGCTTACGACTCAATAAATACACTCAATAATACACTGCTCAGTAAATAGCTTTTATTAAAGAAAACATCATGACAACAGAATTATCCAAGTACTTAAAATAATTCATTTTAAACTTGTTACAAGACTGGGACCCTAAAAGCACCTCCACAAATCTATTCCTTCACTATCTTGGGCACAAACCAAGGAACAAGAGAAAACCCTCCTGCCTGCTTAAGCAAGCATTTGCCCTACAGCAAAACAGAAGAGCTTCTCACACTAATGAGAGAACCCTTCCCAGTATTCCTGAAGAAGTAGCAAGGTGTTTGATTTTCACTTCCATTTTAGTCTAGATATGACTTCCTCACTTGTACAGACATAACCTTAGCATCAGTCACACTGTTGACTCTTTCATGCTGTTTACCCCAGAGAGTAAGCAACTCAGGGTGTGGCTGGACAGTCAACAAGCCTGAAGCCTATGTAAGAACTGCATTTATTGTAAAATTTCAGGTACACTCCAGTGGTCTGATATTGGGTAAGAGAAAAAATCAGGTAGCCTGAGAATGTGCAGTCCCACAACAGCATTGCACCCAGATGTGAAGCTGAGCTGTATATTTTACATTCAAACGGCCTCTTTGACATTTGGATGCTTTTGCAGACCAAGGGGGCAGGTAAGAATTCAAGTCAAGCCAGGCATTCAGTTACTTTGCAGCATGTCCCAAGATGGCAAGGCTGGTTGAAATTTTGCATCTACTCATTAGAAGACCTGGTCAACAAATACAAAGAAGCCAATACAGACCAGCCATTCGAGTAAGGACAGCTGTGTCAGACACAAAGAGGAAATCTATTGTGCTTTGAATTTCTTTGCTTTATGATGCTCAGTGACAACATGTTGTCAGCAAGTAGGATTCTATTGATGTAATCCACCACCCGTGGCAAAATAAGAAAAAGGTTCCCCAATAATGATTTTAATATTAAAACCTGCTCAGAGAGAGTTTTTTCAAGTTCTCACTGAAAGTCGTGCTTGGCTTTATGGCTTGTCACAGCTGACATGATTTTTAATCAGAGCTCCTTTAAAAACACACTGAATAGATAATAATATCTGGAAAACTAGGACATTAAAACTTTGATTCACATTGCACATCTCTCTAGTTTTATCATGCATTATGCATAGCTGTACTATATTTTGAAGGAAACTGCTGTGGTGTGTTTTCAGTGTGAGATATATACATGACTACAATCCACAGCCTATCAAAAAAACAGGATTCTGATCTGTGGAAGATGCCTACACAATTAGGCAAAACTGCAATACAGGAACATTTTGCCCCCAACCAGAAGTATTTTTGGTTGATATTGAAACAACTGGATTCCATATTAACACAAGCACATTTTGTGGGAGTTATAGTTTAGGTGCCTCAGCAGCCCAGTGTCAAGGAAAATTAGTTTCCCTAAAACTCCAGTTTGCCCTGTGAAGCCTGTCACTGGAATTAATCAAACTCCAGTTAGTATGCAATAAAGATCTCTAGCTGCCTACTTTTATCATGTTAGTTTTGTTTTTTAAAGCGATGGTAATTATTGACAAATTGGTATTGACTCTGATCTCTTTAGCTGCTATGTAGATAAATTTTCATCCTTTTAATTTACTTGGCAGTGTTAATGTCATATCCCCACTTTAATGATGCAATTGAATTTAAAGATTCATAAATTCATTACTACATTACATATCAAGGTTAAAAGAGAGAGAATTCCCTTATCAGTATGAAGGACTCGTACAGTTTACAGCAGTACTAGATGAAATTACCCTTTTGTCTTTCAATAAGCGGAAGTCTCCTGCAGTGGCAAATGTTCATAATGGACTGTTTAATCTTGACAATCATCTGAAAAGCATCTAATTCAATTAAAGCTTTAGGCCAAAGTGATCTCTCTTTTAACAATTAAATATTTATGTTAACACACATATCACTTAATTGGCATAACATATCAAAGGATATTAAATGACTGTACAGTGTGCAAGGACTGAGAAAAGACTCTAGCACAGGTTTAAAAGCTTTTGCTCTATTAAACACTAAATAAAAAATTGCAAGACTGAGAAAAGCCATCAGAGATACAATAATAATCAAGAATTAAGAAAACTGAGAATTTAATGATCATTAGCTCTATGCTACCACTTTGCTAACCGCTGGCAGTACAAACTGTATGACAAGTCACCAGAACTGCTATGTTCACAGAAGCCACATTAACTAATGCTGGAATTGAGGGAAAGAACAGGAGCAGAGATTAGAGAGCTCTTAGACTCAACAGTAGGTGTTTGTATTCTCAGTCATTAATCACTGCTGAACTCTTGATTCCAGAGCTGTGCCAAAGGAGCTATAAGTGGCACAATACAATCTATGCCAACGTGAACAGTATAACGAAACAATATTTACAGCCCACATCATCTCAACAAAGATCAAAAGAATTTATCACATTTCATTCAATTATCTGGCAGAGCCACACAGAATTTAAATATGAGAAAGCCACCCTAATCGGAAACATCATTTTCAGGCTTTTTAATGCCTTTTTCCTAGGGAATTAGAAAATATCTGTGAAGGGGAGGAGGTGAGAATTTGTCTGGATAGTTGCTAAAATTAACTTAAATGTGCAGTTACAGGCCATCTCCTCAGTTAACAAGTACTTACTGATACCATTTTATTTAGGGAGAAGCTGAATTCTACACTACTGAGCAGCTCAAAGGGGAACATTCAAGCAATTTAGTGGGGAAAAATAATAAATTAACCTATTACATACTACTTTTTGAGGTCTTACAGGGTCTACTGTTAAAACCACATTTTTTAAAAATTTCTCTATCAAACGGAAAAGAAAAAAAATAACTTGTTTAGTCATTCAGTACCACTTCAAGGGATTAGCTGCAATGTAGATATGTGTGATTACCCATTTATACAGCCATTTGGAAGTGTAAAAGCCGTTCATTGATGTTGCAAATATTAGCAAATAAAGCCTGTTTAAGATAAAGTGTCAACACTTTAAGCTGGCATGAACAGATGCTACTACCAAATGTATCCCTGGATCTCTCAGCTAACATTGCTGCCTTTGGGGTGTAACCCACGCTGGTTCCTTCCAGAAACACTTGTGGTAACACCCGAGAAAATGCAGCCTAAGACATAAAGCAGTTGGGTGGAAGGAGGGCAGGATCTCTTCCTTCAGTGGCAGTAGAAGTTTAAAGTTCTTGATCTCATGTCCACCCTCTTTCCTAGAAGCAGAAAAGGAAGCAAACCCAAAACCAGAGGAACTCTTCATTCTACATTCCAGAACTATCTGCCACACCCAACCAAGAGTGTACTTCCAGTTATTTGCTAATGAAAGAGGAAAATATGACAACTTGTTAGAAATTACAGCAACAAACATCTTAGAATTCAAGCCCTTCTTATAGGAAAGCATACCAAAGGATGAGTAACAAATATTTAGCAAATAAGGAGAATTATGTCTGTGAGAAGACAAGGCAAGCTTAAAAATGGAGTGGTGCTCTGTGGAAACAAAAATAGAGACACAAGGTGCAAATCTCCTAGGTGTAACATCCCAAAAATAAAACATAAAGTCATGTAAAGCATCACTAGTTATTTTAGCCATACATTGCTCAGAAATACAGTCTGCGTACACTCCCAAGGGTTTATTTTTAAAATTATGCCAATATCTAGTATTCATCTCAAACTTCAGTGAGTTTGGAAAAGCTTGCTCCTTGTACACAGCCTGATCACTACTACACTTAACAAGCACTTGTACAGGAGCAGCTGTTGATGAATCTTTCCAACACATTTCTTTGCACATTCCATTGGCTATTTGCAATGAACTTTCTCACAATGACTTCCTCTAAAACAGACTGTATGCTATTCATCAGTGTTCTAGGGCTATGTTTTACAGTTAAGAACTACATTTTTTTCCCCTGACCACCTTTAGAAACAGAAGTAAGTAGACATGAAAGATCTATTCAGGAAACTTCAATCTAAGATGGACGGAGCAGTTGATGAAGGTTATCTTCAGAAGTGTGATGTGAAATGGCTATACTAGGTCACAACATATAGTTCAGTAGTCTATCTTTGATAATGGCAAACAACAGATATTCATGGTAATAAAACAATTAAGAATCAGTCAAATGAAGAAATTTTGTAATCATTGGGTTTGGGACTTTCTGAGTCTGGACTGTTTCGTCCTTATTCAGTCTTGAGAGATCACTTTAAAACATAGTTTTAAATAAGTATTGAAATCATACGTACTTTCATCAGTAAAATAGTGTGGAAATAACGATATTTCTGTAGGTTTTAAAATTCTGCAACCTCTTTTGATGACTTGTGTTTCTTGTGTTATAAGAAACACTGAGAACTTGGTTTTAACTGTAATATTTCATATTCAACCATATCATATCTCAGTTTTCTCTTTTCAAAGGTGAAAAACTAGGCAATAAAATAATAGATGATATTCAGTGCTGATAAATTCAAATGAATATGTACAGAGAAAAAAAATGCCCTTTTACTCCTCACATACACTGCTAGGTCTGCACTAGCTACTGCTGTTGATGAAACAGATCTCAAAATCAGCATGGATATTTTAGTGAAAACATCCAGTCAGTTTCAGTGTTGGTCAAAAAAGCAAATATATCATTATTGATAACCTGTAAAGGAACAGAAAACAAAACAGAAAACAAATTTTATCAACTAATAATAAACAAATCATAGATAATAAAAGGTAAGAATAATAATAAAATGGTATCAATATAATATTGTATCTATATTCATATTCATATTGTTGTTGTTATTGTTTGTTATTATTATGCTAATGTAAAAATTAGCATGGCTCCATGCCTCCACTGATTCACAGAGTTCCACACTCTATGAGAAAAAACACAGTAAGACACAACAAGGTATATATTGTGATGCATTGAAGTCCTAAGGCATCAATTACACACTACAGCAAACAGAGATCTCAACAGGTTGGAAGACTGGGCCAACAGGAATTGCATACTATTTAACAAAGATATTTATAGGATCCTGCATCTGTGATGGAATAATCCCAAGTAGCAGTACAGGCCAAGCACCAACTGGGTGAGGTGTGCATCCTTGTAGCAGTAAAACCAATGTGGGGCCTTGACTGCAACAGCCAAAGCAAAACCAGCAGATCAAAGTTTATCACTGCTTTGTTTGGCATTTGTTAGGTCACACTTGGAATATTGTGTCCAGTTTTGGATTCCCACTTCAAAAGAGACATTGAAGTATTGGAGATGGTTCAGTGAAAGGCCACCAAGCTGATGCCTGTTGAAAGGTGAAAGGAACTCAGCTTACTCAACTGAAAGGGAGGGGGAGTCTAATCACATTTTCTCAATATCTAGAGGGGGGTTATAGAGAAGACGGAGACACTCTTTTCACAAGGACACAGCGATCAGCATCAGTTGCTTCAAAAGGCAATTTCATCAGACTACATGAAAAAGTTCTTCACTGTGAGAACAACCAAACATTGGAACAGGTTGTCTAGAGAACTTGTGGAATCTCCCTTACTGGAATTAATTCAAGAGTTATCTTGTTGGACCAATGCATAACTTAATCCAAACCCCTGCTGTCAGCTGTAGGTGGGCTCAGATGACCTCCAGAGGATCCTTCCAAACTAGGTTTTCCCCTCCTTCTAGATGGGAGGGCAGAAGACACAATGAAATTTCTGAAGCAGCTTCCACAGTGGGCAAGAAACAGCAGACCAGCACCTTTTAACAATGAAAAGGAAAAGACAGTGGACAGAAAGAGGGAAGACTGAAGTTTAGAGGATCATGAAAGACGCAGAGAAGATAAGTAGGGAACATATGCTCAGCCTTTTTCACAGTACAGGAAGGAGGGGATATAGAATGAAATTTTCAAAGGGAAGTCTTCAAAGACACCAGAGTACTTTTACCTACAAAACGTAACTGACCTGTGAAACACACTGAATTATATTGTCTGAGTATCAAAAGAATAACGGGAATCAAAAAGACATGCTAAAACAAGTCCATCAAGGGCTGTTAATAGGAAAGTTGCAGAATCAAACAATGGACAGGAAGTCACCAAGTGCAGAAGTGACAGAGCACAGAGATAATATGACAGCAAGGATCACGGGATGAACTCAGGCCTTTTCTGAAAGGATTTTCCATATTTGGAAAACAGGAGTTCATGGGAAAAATGAGACTATTTTACATTAAAAAAAAGATTCTGATGCCTTCACTGCCATGTCTGAATAAGGACATGTTTTGGGGTAGTTGCTCTTTTTATTATTGGTTGGTTTTTTCCTTGTCTTTTTTTTTTTTCTCTATTTTCTTTCTCTTTGCTGTTGTGGTTTTTTTTTGTTGTTGTTGTTTGTTTGGGGTTTTTTTTTTGTTTGTTTAAGATTTCATCTAAAAAGCTTAATTCTTTTCCTGAGGACAAAATTAAATCCTGCAAAATATATGAAGTTTCTAAGCTCTTGGATAGCTGACTACATGACAACCAACATTTGCCCTATTTTTCTTTTTTTAACTGATGCTGGAAGCACTGAGATGGAAGAAGGATCATGCATATGATTATAGCAACAGTGGGAATTCTCCTGGCTTTACAAATGAGAACCATGGCTTACCACAGGGAAGCCACAGAGTGCCTTAAGGCCCTGACTGCAGCAGCCTGTCTAAACCTGCTGTGCAGCAGGATTTGTTTCTTAAAATCCACAATTTACATCTTTTTGCTAGAAGGGAGGTTGCACATTTTCCTATTAAAAATTAAAAAAAAAAGTAGTAAAAGTGTAGATTTTATCAGTAGCCTTTGCTAAGTGTTTATTTCTTTCTTCTAACTGAAAGGCTCCAAGGGAAACCTGACTCATTTAAAAGTGAAAGATGAGCTCGTGTGCATTTTGTTGGTAGCAAACAGATCAGAACATGATGCTGCAATGCTGCCCCATCACAGCAGATCTCTGGTTGGTTCATTTTCCCTGTCACACAAACTCACAGGTAGCTAAGGGTAGTTAAGTTGCTCAGCCACAGCAAGAAGGGTGCAGGACAGGACAGCCATAACCCATATCTCAATTGGGATCAAAGTAAGAATGTCAACTGGTTTAATTTCAGCCATAATTTCCTATTCTAAGTGCTTCTATGAACTAATGCAGGGTAGAAATACTGACATAAAAATTTGCTTAGGTTTTTACATATTACTTACATTAAAGACTGGACATTAAATTGTTACTTGAAATAAAATCTGATAGGTCCGGCTCTCACTGCTGGTTTTTTTTGCTGCAGTGAAGTACCAAAATCAAATGGCAGTATTTTAGGATGATACACGACTTTCTATGTTCACAGACATCCTGGCCCAACATTTTAACTGATTTTAAGGCTGTGCATTACAACCATTCTGTCAAAATATTGATAAGAAATTCAAACATCCAGATTTGAGTCACTTACAGCACATGGCTCAACCACTTGCTTCCCAAAATAAATAGCAGAGAATTATATTTCTTTCTACTTTGCTTTTTGAAAATTCTTCAAAAATCAGAGGTCAATCAATGTGCCTGTTCATATATAAATGTCTCATTTATCAGATCCATTGTGAAGTCTCATTTCATACTCTTGTGATCAAATGCTGATTCTTGAAAGGATTCAATTCTGTTTATATAAAAATCTCTGTACATTCAATGAAAAAGAAACAAAATTTTCTTATGCAGATGGTCGTAAGCAATTGTCTAAAACTGCTGAAATTCGCTTTATTTCAAACCACTACATTAATTTCCTATTGTAGGGATTTGCAAACTGTAATTTATCAATTTTTTTTCATTTGTGACAACCAGTTGTGATCTTCAGAAGAGATATTCTCTGGGTTGCCTTGGTTTCATCATAGAAGGGATACATTTCTGTTTTCTGGTATGTTGGAACAGGCCAAGGAACTGGAACAAGAATACCCAGCAGATTATCTAGATTTTAAATACAAAGAAAAAAAAAGAAAGCCATCCAACTCCATACACTTGAATAACAATGTTAATTTGGTAGTATTTAATGAAGAAGTAGCAAATGTCAAGTTATGTGGATGACCATGAAAGATTGGTGTGTGGGACAACGGATTTTACAAGAATTTTTTTAAAAATCTAGGATAGAAAACCTTAGAATCAATAGATTAAATAATGTTAATTGAATGCATGCACTGTTTTAAGATATTCTTCTCACTTATGAAAAAAAAAATTATGAGTCAGTGATAGACTATAGAATAGATAAATGTACTCTTTAGAAAAATGAAGAGAACAGTTAATTTAATCTGAAATCAGGATCCTTTAAATTGATCACAAATAATTCTTCAATTGCTGCTTTTTTTTTTTTGAATAAATAAACCAGATTAGCATTATTCTAATTCAGTTTCAAATATCATTGGCTCCATTTTGTTGTTATTTGGAATACCTTCGACAAAGTGGAAAAGGTTTGTTGATCTGATCCATTGAGATGATGAGCTATTATAAACAGATAATCAATGAGTTTCAGATATGGTTGTCAGCTTCTTAAACACAGAATATCAAACTTTGGAGAAGAACAGAACTGATATTATTATCCTGTGATCCTAACTGAAGTTGCTTTTTCAGTCACTATGAATATAAAAACCACAAAATAAAATTACTGAGTGCTCTACAGCTGCTGCATTTAAAATACCCCAAGGTGCATTTTTTTTGTCAAATGGCTTTTAAAATCCATATGCGTTGCAGTAATGGAAGCATACAGCAATTAATCACAAGTTAATTTTTTAAATGGAAGGCCTAGAGGATAAAATACCAACTTTTTCACTAGCATCAGCCCCATGTACATATTAGCAACTGGCATCCACAAAATTAAAAAAACTACAAATGTTACATCATTTTCTCTCAAGCTGGCAATCTGTGCATAACACAAGGACTTATGAGTCAGCAGTTCATTTGCATGTTACCCCAGAAGATGAGAAAATTGTTATTTTTGTTTGGGTTTAGGGTTGTTTTTAAGGAGACTAAAAAGGGAAAATTATAATCAGGCTTGATTACTCTAAAACAACAGATACATTCAGATCATATACAATCAGTTTATCAGACCTGAAGTGCAAGCATATGAAAATGTATGCATGGTTAATGTGCAATATTTCTAGCTATTTTATTTCATGTTTCACCTAGGACACTGTATTGTGAATTTTGAAAGATTTCTATACTCAAAATTGCAATAGCAAAGTAATAAAATTCTGACCAGTGTAAGTTAAATGCCTTAATACATACATTATGTTGGTTCCTTTATCCAGTGTAACTGCAGGAGCTAATCTCTTTTCAGGACAGATCCTACCTGCATGCGTAGAGAAAACTACAGCATCTAAAATTGTACTTCATGTGGCCTGTTTGCAACTCAGTATCCTGACAATTCTTATGGGATTTTGTGTTATCAAACATGATAAGGTCAATCCCCCACTACATCCATAAATCAGAGGAACATATGAAGTAATGTCTGAGTAGGAGCACTCTTGGTTTCCTGATCCCTGAGCTGGTTCTTTGCAGTTTCTAGAACAATTTAATCCAGTCTTGCTGCACAGCAAGAAGTGACCATATCAAATAAAGTGGTGGCACACTGGCCAGGAGTGCCACACTTGTTTAAACTTGGAAGGCAAAATAATGCAGTTTCCCCAGATCTCCCAGATATTTGTTGTTCAGCTGTGCTTTTTCTTCAGCACTCCCCTTCTCTGGCAACCTGAGGCTGGAGCAAGACAGCAGGTTAACCTGGCCATGACTATCAAAAACCATGACTGGTCTCAGACCACTATCTGAGATATAAGTAAATTGTTCTGGTCAGATTTTTCCTGCCTGCCTTACTTTGTTTTCAGACCACAGAGTTTTGCTATATTCCAGTTACAAATACCTTTTTGGTTACCAATCCTTACAGCAGGTAACTGAGTGCTCTGGAGTGTAAACCCCTGCTTTTTCTCACCTCAGATCACATCACGCCATGCTCTCTTAGCCGACAATTTTGCCTCAAATTCAGTTCTACCTTTCTTCCATGGGCTGAGCTTATTTTCTCCTCCTACAACAGAGGGAAACACCAGGGAATTGTTCCTTTCCTTGCTTTATGTATTAAGGGACAGAAAGGAGAGCAGGATACAGGCTAGCCTTTGGTCCCAGGATGTGAGATATCACAGCAGGGCAATGTCAGGTTAAACGCAGCTTCTCTTCCATTCCCTCTAAATATATTTTGCTACACAAGGGAAGAAGAATACCTATAATGTGATTTAGATAGATTATTCTAAATATTGCACTGTAACCCAATTTTGTAGTCATTCTGAGCTCTCCTTCCCAGACAAGAGGTGATCCTCAGCAGTGTTTGCGATTTACGTGCTAAAGTCAGTGAACTCCTACTTGTCAGAGAAGAGACTGCAGGTCCCACCTTTTCACTTTCATGTTCTTTTCACAAGCTGGCAAACAAGCTCTCTTCTGTATCTATTGATAATATGCAAGCAATACCTAAAATTATTTTAATTCTCGGTTAGAGAGTCACTGCACTTTGCCTTCTAAGAAGAAAAGGATGTTTTAATGCAACCCATAGAAAATGGTTTGCTTGGTTAATTTTAATAAAAACATCATTTATCTTGTCCCAAGCACCTTGCACACTACTAAGAGGGTTCTCTTCTATATTAATGAGGAAGAGGAAAAGAGGGTTTTTTCTTCCTTTGAAGGCATTTGCAAGCAGATTTACTTTTCCACAGAGAAAAAAGCAACACATCAAACAAGCAGACCTGCTTCTAAAAAGGTTACTGCCTGCATCACCTTCCTTTGTCCTAAAACTAGTTAAAGCAAGAGCAAGCTTGATCTCTGAGAGAGATAAATTAGTCTTTAAAAGAAACAAAAAATGGGCTATATGAAGCCACAAGCAATAGTGAACCATGAAAGTTGAGTGCAAACGACTGACTGCCCTGCAGACATTGATGCAAAAATGTGAAATATGATAAAGGTGGAATTGTCTGCTTTTCAACATTATGTGCCCACTGGCTAAACCCTGTCTGTTGCTTCCCATTAAAGTTGATGATATGGATCAAATAAGAAGGAGAAGTTGAGTTTGGTCATAAATATTCCATTCCAAAACAGAAAAGAAAGCAACAACACTTATCACCTCTATTTCAAAAGTCAATAACCATAATTTGACCTACAAGAATGTTCAGGATTATGCTTCTAACGTTTGATATAAATGTCTTGAAACTGCCTCAAATTTCAAGTGAATTGTTACAGAGATAAAACCTCACTGAGATTTCTAGATGGAAGGATGGCAACAAAAGTTGTCATAATTGAACCACTTACAGACATATTTAACAGGATAGGGTGAAGTCAGTGTTTCTATCAGTAACTGCAAACAACTTATAACAAAGTCTCAATTATATAGAGAAAAACACTTATTCAATTTCCAATGGCAGTAGCACATAAAGAAGTTTTACTTGAGTGAATAATATTCCTGATTTTGCCTTCAAGATATTACTGCAGCTTTAAGGCTTCGTATTTAACAGGATGTGTGGGTTTTTTAGTGGTGACATAAAAAGCATTGGAATTTTGTGCCATTTAAAAATCTAATTTCAATCTGGATTTTATTTCCTGCTAGTAAATCCAGAATAACACTTTTATGTTGTTTGACAAAACTATAAAACTGCCCACATATATATCAACTGCTCCTCATTAGGAGGTGCTCTCACATCAGCATTCCTCTCTCCCCACAGGACAGACGTCATGTCATTTTACAATATCTAATTCTACGTTAGCAACATCAGTAAGGCTCAATTACCAAAACCAAGCAGTTGTTGTCTGACAATATAAACAATTTGTCTAAACGGTTTTCCCACTGATGTACATCTAATTCCTGTCTCCAAGAACCCTCACACTTAATCTGTGATTTATTCTCCAAACTATGGCTTCAAAATCAATGTATTAGTCCATTTTGGGAATAGGAGGAGGTGAAGCATTGGTTTTGGAGTTTCATTTAAATTTAACTTTTTAGGGAATTTAGGTCTAAGTGCTGCTTCCACTGAAGTTTCAGTACAGATACTAGTAGGACAAAAAATTTATATAGGATTGAGATGGGACAGGTTTAGATTTTCAGAATTATATCCTTTACTCCTAATGAATACAGGTAGAAGAGGTTGGCTCATCAGAGCACTTCCATTGCACAGCAACATATAATGACATGTACATACTACAGCCAGAGATGGTCCTGAACAGAAAAAGATTAAATATTTATTTATATTAATAATTCTGTGCACTCTTTCTTCCACCAGCTTTGTTTCAGAGATGGAATGACAAAGCATTGCTTGGTGTTGTATTCTGTTTTGGAAATTAATATATTGGAATATATTGGAATTGTTGGTGAAATGGAAATTAGAATTTCCAAAGAGTTCTGGAGAGGAGAAAATGCCATGAACGCTTTGCCTTGGACTGTTACTGCCAGTCAGTTATGTTGGAGAAAGAAACACTAATCTTAGAGAGGCAGAATTTAATACAGAAACTCCACCAAAACCTTCATCTGAGACCAAATTGACATTTTTACCCAAAAGTAGGCAGTCCAGCTGCCCATTCAACATCAAGCTTGAAATCAAGACTCTTCTTTTGGCTTTTCCAGGTTTTGGATGACTTTCATACTCAGTACAAAAGTGGTCAAAAGTCAATGCACAATCTGATAGTGTTTGGTATCTGTTTCCCCAGGCCCTTTTCTTAAATTCATTCTCATCTGTATATGCATTAAAAGTGATTTTTTATATTGTCCACCGATTTGTGGTAACTATGCAAATATGCAACATTACTGCAATGTTTTTGTTTTGGCTTCTGATTGCAATAAATTATTTATCTTTTTCATTGTCTGTTGAAGCAGCACATACTAGACCTAATAAATGTTTCTATTCAGTAACAGGCAACATCCACTACAGGCAGATTTCATTTAGGCTGTCAAAAGCAGTACTGCACCAAAAGAAAGCTCTCTCCATGCAATTTTTAAGCATGATAATAAAAGCTATGCAACTGGGTTTTTCTTTTTGTATGTAGATAATTTCTAAGTTCCAAACTGAGCAGGGGGTGCAAATTGTGACTGGGGATGTGCATACATTAATTTGGAAACAGGTGTAGATCTCAGCTCCATAAAACAGTAGAAAAAAATCTGGCTTTCTTCCTCAATAAAAGTGGAAGGCTATTTCAGTATTTTCAGTAAGGAGGTTGCAACTTCCTATAGCAGTGACTGGCACCATAAGCACCTCCATCTAGGTAACACACAGACAGATTTTCATGTCCTTGTGCAAGGCTTCTTTGGCCCATGAGCCAAATTTGCTCGATGGGAAAATGCCATTGATTAGCATCATTGCTTGTAGAAAAGCTGAACTTGGAAGAACCTATGGAGATACTCATTATAGAATCACAGAATAGTTTGTGTTGGAAGGAACATTAAAGATCATCGAGTTCCAACCCACTGTCATGGGAAAAGACACCTTCCACTAGACTGGGTTACTCAAAGTCCCATCTGACCTGGTCTTGAACACACAAACATTTCAAGGATCAGCCTCTGGCCTACATAGAGCATATATTCTTTCCCATCTGTCTGTCCCATAGAAAGAGTCCTGCACTCTGTATTTCTCTTCTCACAAATCTGCCTGCCTGTTTCAGCTCTGTTCTCCAATCGCTTTGCTACTCAAGTGATGCCACCTTAAACTCTAGCACAAACACCAGGAGTGTTGCTTACTCCCTCTGTCTGCTCCTATTTATGTCACATCTGAATTGGACCAGCTATATCTGTCAAATGCTCTAAGTGCTATTTCGGGAACATCCCCTACTTTGCTGAGTTCAAGAAGCCAACTGTAAAGTATCCACTGTAGAGAATGCTTCATTCACCTTTCAAGCAGACTTTTCCCACCACCCCTTCACTAACACATTTTGAAGTTCCCTATAATACATGACTTCTGACAGAATCAGTTCTTACCTATAAAGGTAACTAAGTGAAGAAAGAGCTAAGAGGCACAGAAAAAAAAGCAGCTGTACTATGTCTTCCATAAGGATTACAGTGTGTAATAAAATGTTGAGGGTTTCTGCAAGTGTCTGGCCCAACCACCATGGGAAAGGTATGGACAAATCCAGTTAATCTAGTCCAGCTTCACACGGTTCTCTTCTGTATGATTCTGAGTCTAGAGTTTTGCAGTACTACAGAAGGAATTAATGAATTACCTACTGTAAGACTTAGTCCACCATCCCTTTGTCCTCTGGTGTTATTACCTGCTATGCTGAGAACCACGGGAAATATTTTCTTTCTGGAGCATTGTTTTTAATGAGTGGCTTGTTTGTGGTTTAACAGCACGTTTTGGCTGGTTGATTCAAGAGGAAAAGAAAATCATCATATTGCTTCATTACTCTTCAACCATAGCAGGGCCAGGTTTGTGATTTTTTCCCCCCTAACTCCCAATGTCTAACCCTCAATTTTATAATTGATTTCTCCATTTGTTTTTAGTTTAGACAGCTACTGTGTTTATACGAGTGTGTGTTTGTCTGTATGTGTGTTTGCATATGTGTATGCATTCATATATAACAATAAATACTGTTCTTAACACTTATGTTATTAGCCTTGATTATCAGCAAATTTTTTTTCATAAGGCAATATTCCATAAGTTTAAAATAATGAAAAATATTAAAATAGAAGTCACAATGGAGGCATTTTTCTAGCTCTATGAGTCTTGTTGCTTGTGTAAAGGGACAGTATCACGTTTAGTATGTTTACTATTTATTAGTAGGTATTTGATGAAAACAGCCAGAATTTTTCTTAAATTGTAATTTTACATATTTTAAGTCTCCTGAAGCCAAATACATTAGAAAAAATATATTAGCCAAATAATTAGAACACCATGAAGGTATTGTATATGAACAATTACATGTAGTGAGCATTTTATAATGCCAAACCCAAGGAGAAATGCTTTATGCTGCTGCCAACAAAGGTTTTTGGGGCTACTGTTTATCCCATGGAGGAATTTTCTTTCACCAGAAACCACTTGATAATTCTTACTGATTTATGATTGCCAAAACTACAGCAATTATGGGACCTAGTAACTGGCTTTACTCATCCTGGAGGGACAGAAGGACAATTGGCTTCACTGAGCATGGGTTTGACTGCTTTGATGTGCAGTGATAAAGCTTAGGTTCTTTGTTAACCAACTCTTGGGAAAAAATGACATCAAGCATTTAATGGTCAGAACTGGTGTAAAATGCAGCTAATTTCTTTCACAAAACAGTGAGATAGCATGTATCAGGTCCTTTGATCCTGTGGCTCACTGAGGTCACCTACCCAAACATTAAAAACCTTTTTCAGATACCTTAGTTTCCCCTTGAAGATCTCTTGTGCAAGCTGTAGTGAAATCTGATCTTGTCTAGTTAGTAGATGGATCACAGCCCAAGGTCACGTTTTATGTTTGAAGGCCAAGATATAGGTGGATAATAAGACATAATATTTAATGAGATGGACCCAGTAGGGCAATTAGGAGTTGACTATAGAGCACATATCTCCTCTAGGTTCACATGAGTGTTTCTATAGAGGCTTGAAAAGCAGCAGAGAAAGGAAAATGGACACACAAAAAATGAAAAGAATCATGTGGAAGGTTTTCAAAGACCTAGAGGAGACTCGGGAGCCTATTCACTGGATGCATCATCTCAGTGAAAATCAGAGAGGTCTAATTTATCCTTCATCCTTAACATTCATCCCATGGTAAGGCAAAAAAACCCCACTGAAAATCCATAAGACTTACTACTTACTTGAATGAAAAAATTCTCCTTGGGAGAAAGAAAATAATTCTCTGGACTTTGTCAGTACATGATTTTCTGTGGGAAATATCTTGGATTCACAACAATGAGAAAAATGTTTGGCCCTCTGATCTTGTGGAAAATAAAATTGCCTATGACCAACACCTGAAAACTGTGAGGGTAAATGCCTGTAGTCACACTAGCTAGAGAACAGACTGCAGCTGGGCTTCTTCAAAAGGCAGGTTTCAAGTGGCATCTAAAGATTTATGGAAAAGCACTGCATTATTCTGGTTTAGCAAAGAACCTGCCTTTCAAAGATTTTTAGTGTTCCTCTTCTGGTGCATAACTAAACTGCTCCCTTCAAGAAGTGATTTACTGACTTTAGACAGAATTACAATCTTAGAAAATAACAATTTATAAGAAATGCCATGTATCAAGCTACCATATTGACAGCATCAATAGCCGAATCACACAGGTAAAGAAGTCTGCTGTGAAGGATTTCAACACAGAATTGCTACTGCCACATAAATTTCTTAGCCTGATGCAGTAGCTAAACCAGCGAAGATTTTGGATTGAAAGACATCATGGAGAGCAATGATAAAATGAATGTTCTGCATGAGTAACTCTACCCCTCAAAATCCTAGGAATTGTGAAATTTCAAAAGCAGTTTTCATTATATTATCCTCCCCTTGCATCTCAAGAGAGTCATTTATTTGAGAAGCACAGGTAGTATACAAGTAAGATTCTCTGAACAAAAGTGTCCCATTTCAGAAAAGTTGCCTTTGAAAGAAGATGAACAGGATCAAGACTTTTTCTTAGGCTTTACCTGTTTGGAATTGCTAGCAGAAGATCAGCTCCAAAATTCATTAATGAATTTTACAGAAGCTAAAGAAAGGAAAAAAAAAAAAAAGGAGATAGGGAAATTATGCCAATGAGGTACTCCTCTGCTCTCTGGAGTCAATCTTAAAATTTAGATGGTGCATTAGATGCTGGAAGAACATATAATAAGTGGAAGACAGTCTGCAGGTATCTTTATCCACAGTATCCTTTCAGTCAAGTGAATACTAATACAGACACCATAAACATACGTTACAGAAGGAAATACATAGAGAAGCCCCTTAAGAGTCTTTTTTTTCAGGGAGATCCAACAAGTTGCAGGAATTCAATGTTATCTTTTCTTTGACAGAAAAATTAATGGCCATTACTAAAAGGAACTGAAAATTTTGATGCTCCAGAATTTGATACCTCCAAAAGATTCTCCTGAAAACTCTGCTAAGGCACACGGAAAATAAGGTGATTTGTGACAGCCTGCACGGCTTCTCTAAGGGCAAGTCAAGTCTGACAAATTTGGTGACCTCCCCTGATGGGAATAAAGTATGTGTGGATAAGGGAAGAGCAACCAACATCATCTACCTGGAATTGTGCAAAGCATATCACACTGCTCCACATGGCACATGGAAAGACAGGGATTTGACAGACAGTCAGTTCAGTGGATAAGGAACTGGCTGTATGGTCACACTCGAAGACCTCCTGGCAATGTCTCGATGTCCATGTGGAATCCAGTGATGAGTGGTGTCCTCAGGGATAGACATTGGGACCATCACTGCTCAAAATCTTTGTTGGTGATGTGGAGAGTGGCATCGAGTGCACCTCAGCAAGCTTGCCAATGTCACCAAGAAGTTGACACACTGATGGGAAGGGGTGGCATCCAGAGGGACCTTGACAGGCTTGAGAAGTGATGCCTTGCAAACCTCATGAAGTTCAAAACGGCCAAGTGCAAAAAGTCTCATTAACATATCCCATAATTCTGGGAGACAGGGGGAGAGGTGTTTTCACTGTGTGCAATGTTTCAAAGACAAGACAATAGGAGAAGTTCCCATCTCTGTGTGAATTGTGCAGAAATTTGTTAGCTGACACACACTTGAGTCACAAGAGTTTTTCCTCGCTACACCCTGTGGGCTTTGTAAAGCTTAAATTGCTCCGTACTTTTGAACAGAGAAATGAATCCACTTTGTGCCACTTGACACTTAGGTAGCTAGAGATAAGCTTTCACAACTCTCTGTGATTTTAAACAATTATTTAGGTGTTCTTCTTGCTTTCTACCCAAAGTGATTATAGACAGCGGCACACCATTGTTGAGGGCTAAAGACTGTCCAAGAATGGACAAGAATATAAGTGACAGATTTGCTGTACTGTCACCTATAAGAGAAGGAATGGTCCTTTCCTTCTCATTTGCATTCCAGGGGAAAAAAATTCAATTGCAATTAACTTGTTAATGGTAAATTAGCCATCTCTCCTCTGTGCAATTTGACACAGTTATTTTATAAAATGAAACTTTAGATCTCACTCTGAAGAAAAATACATCCTTTTGTTGACAGCCCCATGTGGATCAAATAAAATGTTCTTCTAAGTCATGAACTTCTCAGGTGATAAACATTGCACAATGAGGTCTGTAACAGATGCTATGTAAGAGAACAAAAGTACAAATCACTTAGCCATAAAAAGAAGCAAAAAGAGGAAGTGAATATTGATCAAGCATTCCTAGAACTTTTCTTAAACAAAGCAGAATTGATTTGGCTCCCAGTTACAATGGTCTGACAGGAAAGAAACTACTGAATTCAAGTTGTCAGCTACCCCAGAGGAACATAACAAAAGTTGTCCTGGCTTATAAGCACTGTCCTTGAATTACTCATTTTCTGTATTTGCCTTTCAAGGCACCAGTTCTACTCAATAGAAATGCACACTGTCTTTTCAGACTGTTCTCAGCCCTGCCCCACTGGGTTAGGGCATCTGTGGATGGACATTTCTCTGTTTTGGCTCCTCTTTCTGGAAAAAAATGTAATCTGCTTGTGTTTTCCTAAGTAGACCCCATGCCCAAATAGATCAGCTATCAATGGTAATCCTGGCAGGATTTGAGAGAGGTCTTTTGCCATCTTACCTTATCATACCATTTCACACTGAGGTCCAAAGGGTGGAAAAAGCCTTCCTGACCAATCTGGAGGGCTATGAGCTTCTAGTGAACAACCACAGAGCTCTGGATGTTTTTTTCAGATGCATTCTGTTAATATCTGAGTATTCCTTTCAAAGTGGAGCACAGTGCTTAGCACAGATCTATACTCTAATTATTCAGAAATATTAAAGAACATATTTAAGGCACTTAGAGTTATAAACAAAGAAATATTGGGTCCTCAAAGTTTCCATCTTGGCCCAAAGGCTAGCTGACTTACAATCACTGAGGAGCATCTAAAGTCAGTGACATTATTTATAAGGTAATGTTTTTCAGCCAAAGTTTTTCAAATGCAGCCCTCGGGTTTTAGCTATTGTATAGACATTCCTCACCTCAGAGGCTTACTCCTAGAAGAAAGAACTGGTTTCATTTTCTTCAGTAAAACTCTAATGTCATTCAATGGAGGCTATCCAGATCTGGCTATAAACCAGATGTTCACAGATGAGCAGTGGAGACAAAAATAGTGTTATTGTCATTATTGCTTTCTTGGCTTGTACGTTACCCAAAACTGGGGCCTTCATAATGCTTTGTCTCCTAAAGTAAGCATTTTGGTTTAAGTGTAATGCTGCTTACGTACACACAAAGGGGAAAAAATTAAAAGGTCAACAAGTCCTGTTTCTCTGAATGCAGCAGAAAGAAACAAAGAAAAACAAATAGTTGTCTTTGTTTTGATCATGTTTTCTGTTATAACAAGCCCTGTGTCCAAGAAGTCTCCCCTCTTCCTGCTTCTGAGGGTCACAGTCACAGATTCCCAGACCATTTTTTTCCATAACCTGCAACTGGCATTTCTGCTACCAAGCACAAGCCACAGACTGGATATTTTCTCTCTAATGTTCATTCTGCCCAAAGCAAGCAGATCAAGCCTTCCACTAGCATGGTTTAGGGGCACGCAGATGTGTTTATTCTTGCTTCCACTGAGAAATAATGCTTTGTGCACCCAGAGACTAGTGAATAGGTGCACTATTGCACTGGAATTTCAGAATGCCTGCCTAATAGCTGGCAGTGAATTCCCTCTGAGTTTAATCTCTATCTGTCTACATCTTCTTGGACCACCTAAAAGAACTTGTCTGAACAATATAAAAT
>NW_008239054.1:3896622-3913908 GCF_000691975.1 Corvus brachyrhynchos | reverse complement strand
TTTTATTTTCTTATCTTAGCAAGATTTCACATATTTTATTGATTATTTCTTCTTCCTTCATTACCTAGTTGGCTGTTGCAATCTGGTTTCATAGACTGTGAGGACTTAAAGAATGCAATTGCACATCTCAAAACACTGTGCCCATAAGAAAAGTCACCACCATGGAAGTTGAGGTAAGCACAGATGGCAACAACAGGAAGATGCTAATTTCAGTCCTGGTCAGGTAGATCTGGGTAATGCGACCAGACAAAAATTCCCACTATAGCAAACTGTAGGAAAGGAAGAAAGTGTTTATGCACATGCCATCTCAAGTTATGGGAATGGCATCAACACCCCATGAATACCCAGCATTTGGACTGTATAAAAGTGGTAGCTCCAGAAGAACAGCTCTGGGAACTCCCCCATCAAGACCAGAGTGAAGAAGGACTAGCAGGACACCACAAGAATCCACATGGGGAGGATATCTTTTGCTTAATCTCTGTTTCTCTCTCAGTTTCTTTCTGTTCTCCTCCCCACCTTCCTTCCTATTTCTTTCTATCTCTCTACCTCACATGAACTGTTAAATAAAACCCTTATTATTGACTTTGGCATATGGTCTTGCTTGCACTTCAATTTGGGCAGAGGCATCTCTTATAATTGGATCATAACATAGACATAGTGCTGTCATTAAATATTTTAGCAAAGATTTTACCACCTATACTTAAAATATTTACTGTCCAAATGAATACTTTATTCACTGGTTTTAGCATGTTTCTCTTCAGTACATATGTGCTGTTTTTTCATGTCTCACACAAGACACCTGGTACCAAAATTCCACGTATATTTTTGTTATCAACTTCCACTTTGACATGTTCATATATGGACACAAAGAATAACATAAAATTATTGAACAAACTGTTTTAAATTAAATTAATTTTTCTTATTTGATGCAGGAATAATATAGACTGCATATCTATCATAGAGAAATATTTGTGGATACTTTTAATGAACCTATAACCTCCAGAAAATGTTACAAACCCATGTAAAATTCTGAAACTCCAAATGTGCATAGGAATTGTAGGATATGGAAAACTGCTTGCTATCAAAGAACTCCTTATGGTGCACATATCATGTGAATTGTTTATTCACATAGTGAAAGAAATATGATATGTGCAAACCCAATGTAAATACTAGGGGCAAAACCCCAAACCTTCACACAGATAAAAAAAAAAACCAAACCTCTCCTATTCTAAATACTGCATTTTATTTTCAAAGAAATATTTAGAGCTATTATATGTACCAGCCAGGAGCAAAACCCCAGCTTCAAAACCACAGGAAATGTAGAAAATGTGAAATAAAGCAATGGTCTGTACTTTTATTAGACTTTATAATATGTTTTTTGAGACCAAAGTGAGCTTCAGAACTACAGGTTTTTATGTCACATTTCCATCAAGTGGTCTTGTATGCATTTGATGACATTATTTCTTCAGTTTGGAAAAAAGCCCTTAAAACTTCACTCTTGCCATATGCTGTACTACATTATTTAAAAATTGCCAGCAATGGGAATTGCTAAAAAAACTGGCATCAATTGCCTAGAGAGGTTGCAGGGTGTCATTCTGGGGAGATATTCAAAACCCAACTAGACAGGGTCCTTGTCAGCTTGCTCTAGTTGAGCCTGCTTGAGCAGGAGAGGTGTACAGCATGATCCCAAGACACTCCTTCCAACCTCAATTCAATGATGCTGTGATTCTGTGAAATAAAAGTCTGTATATGTACTGCCATAAACCAGGTAAGTCCTTCAGTATTTCTTCTTTTTAAAAAAAATTTTAATGACATAAGCAAAACACAAGACTGCTTTTTGTACTTCAGACAAGCCATTTAATAATTTGATATATCCCCTTATTTCATTGGGGAGATTTAATCTGTTTCACTTTGCTGATGCATGAAAAAATCCCAAGCTATAATATCCCCCTCAAAAATAAACCTCATTCGCTACCATTAAACATGATCAACAACTAAATACAGAAAATTTTATTCTTAAATTTTCCAAAAATCTCTGAATGCCTACACATAGATACAGGCTCAGTTAAATGCCTACTTGTAAACATATACATATTTTGTCATAATGCACGGTGTGGCTGCGACCAGTAGAAAGAGAAAAAATATTCATTTGGAGAGAACTTAAGCAGCTTTGACTGAACACTGTGAACTAAAATTAACATCCTGAGGTCAAGCAGTCCTTCTAAATATTTACAGAACAGGCTGTATTCTGTAACTCATATAATTGAACTGTAGCTGTGCAACAAGACCAGTTGCACTCAAGAAGCTGCCTGTAAAAATTGGGCTGCTTTGTTTGGACCCCAGCACCCTGCATTCTTCACAGAGCTGTCCAAAGGTGAAAACATTTGCACTGTAGAGCTCAAGGCAAAATGCCTTTTGGCTCATGTGGATTACCACAGGAATCAAATAATTTTCCCATCTAGCAACACAAAAGTGGAAGGACACAGCAATATTAATTATTTTTGGATTATTGTTTGTACTTGGATTATTGTTTTTACCGTAATTACTAAGGCTCTTGTTTGCTTATTTTATGAGTAGAAAAAAGCATTGTTGTTACAGTGTTTATAAAAAAGGTCTTCCCAAAATGGAAAAGCTTTCAAGCAGTAAGCCCAGTATCTTCATCAGTGCCAGTGGTATAAATACCAGAAAGAGTGACAGCTAATCCACATGCACTCAGAAGAAAAAATGAAAAGGCCAGTTACAGGCACTTGTCAGTGCTAGTCTCACCCACACCTACTAACCTGCCAGACCTTCAGACAATCGGTCAGTAATGAAATGAGTAAGGGGGGGGAGAAGAACAGAGGAGCAGGACAGCTAAGAGATGGAACACCAGCCAAACATCATTCCCCATCAACATAAATGGGAACAGGACATTTTAAGTTGAGCTTTACAAGGTGGCCTAAATAATTTCAGGACTATATATATTTCTGTACTACATAAACATCTCAGGATCACTGTTTGTTGGGTTTTTTTGCAATCTTCTATCTACTTTTCCACCTACCCTTTCCTACTCCCCCATAATTGTCATCATTTCTGTCTTGGCAACATCAGAGCAAACAGAGAGGAGACTGAAACAAGAGAATCACATAGAAGAGATTGTTTTGACAGGGCTATGCAGGGCTGCCTTACTAATCCGTCACAAGGTATTAGTGACTTGTATTCTATTAAAAATATATTAGCAGAGTGAAAAGCATCCCATGCCAAATCCAAGGGCTGCTGAACTCCAAGTGAAGTTCTTTCTTACAGCCTTCACCTTTCACTCTGACCCTGAAAATGCAATAAAAAAGGAGAGGCCATAGTTTTTGTTTGTCTAAAAGCAAGTTCTAAATGGCAAAATACATGCAGAGCCAGTGTGCTTGGTAATTTGATCAGCCATGCCTGCCTGACATATGTGTTCCCCCAAACAGTGATTTAAGTTACAGGGCATTTATGCATCAAAGGGGAGCTTTGCTCTCCTCTCTAACAGCTGTGGGGATGAAAATACTAATTGACAATACAATTTTATACAGATATATAAATAAGGCACTTCATTCCTTTAGACTCCTTGAAAAATCCTATCTGAACATACTCTTTAGAGGAATCTTTCCATAATTACATATGAGGGATCTACTGATTTTTCCACTGAAGATTCTGAGTTCACTCAGAATATATGGCCCTGAAGCTTTGCAGTCACAAAGCTTTGCAGTATTTTAGAAACAGCATTTTCACAAACCTTGTCATGATGTCAATATCCAGGAACAAAGATCAGCATGCTGTTATTTGCAAAATGAAAAAAAAAAAAAATCCTGTCTTTGGTGAATTTGTTGGTGAAAATATCATTGCATTATCATTTTGCTCAAGCAGGCTAATAATTCAGTGAATCTGAAGGCTAATATAAGACTTCCAGAACGATCTTCAAATCCTCATACATTTATTGAGTAATACCATATAGGTAAGACAAAGATTTAAGGAAATATTTAAGAAAAGCCATATTGTATCATCAACATCTGACGTTTTGTAAAAAAATGCTGCTCAATTGTACATATGTGCTGGGTACAGTGCTTGGACTGGCAGATAGTGGGAGAAAATAAATGTCCATTGTCATTTTATTCAGTGTTATTCTTTAACTTCTCCTGTCTTAAAGCATGATGGGTGCATAAATTTTCTATTGTAACAGATCTGTTAAAGCTGCTTCATTATATACTTTTCAAACTTGTCAGAATTATTGTTCAGGATAGATATTACAACCTTTTCAGTTATTCCTGATGAGTGTATTTTGCAGCCTTGAAGAAGATGGTACTTCTCTAGCTATTTATGAAGAATACACAAAAGATTCTTGTGGTATTAAATTTTCTCTCCAAACAAGCAGAAGCTATGATAACTCAAAAACCATTAGTCAGCCTTCCCTGTGCAGAAGCAAAAAAATCTACAAAATAGGGAAGAAAAAAAAGGAAACAGGACATCAATCATACAACTAAATTTCAACAACACTCTTATTTTAGTCTTTTGTCTTTTACCAAAGTCTCAGGAAGAGATTAGTAACAGAGATTTAAGATGCAACCATCAACTGGTTGAACCCTCTCTTTTCCCACTTTCCCTGGATGTTAATCTTCCTGTAGCAAGCTGGCTGCTCCTTAGAGGCTCCAGTTGACAGCCTGGAATATTAATGTAAAGGCAGTTGAAGTAGATGTGCTGGCTCTGATTTGCAGGCAAGAAGCTGATACACGCTCTCTTTGGTTAATCCTGCTTCAGGCCCCTTGTCCACTGGAGGATGGATGGCACAGCCCACAGGATGCTATTACCTTTTACACTGATGGAGCAAGATCCTGCAGAGCTTGATCCACTTGTGACCTTATTAGATTTGTCATTTCAAGCACTAAAACCTACATCTGGACCAATCATATGTAACAGTTTGTGATGGTACCCTCTAAAAAGAGGAAAAGCCCCCTGGCTTGAGGAAGACATGACCTGCTGGCAAGGACTTGAGTAAGTATTGACAAATGGGTTGCACTTTGCTTTCCACTAACTTTTTGAGAAAATGTATTTTCTTGAACATAGTATAGTTTGCTGCTGGCACAGATCAGCATGAAATTATGATTCTTCAGAAAGCAAAAAAAGAATTACAAGATGAGATAACCAAGCTGACAGGACATATAAAATTCATACAGACTGAAATTTCTCCCAAACTCTGCCAAACACACTGAGCCACTGACAACATCAATTAGTCTTAAGCTCTTACCATCTTCTTTTCTTCAGTCATCCAACTTTTCCCTTAATTTTTAAGGGTGTATGTGGACCTGATTTTTTTCATATCTGTGTGACACTAAATGCTATTTACTCACATTCAGTGGAAAAAGAACTCAATAGAAAATACTATAAACACGAGGTAGACGGTGTGCTATTTTACTGTTAGATAGAATGAAAGACCGGCCTCCTGAGGAAAATGAAGATATTCCTATGAAACAACACAGTGATTTTTCCAAGATAAAATTTTCAATGCAATGTATGAGCATCATAGATAGCCAACTGCTGTAGAGAGAAAGGCAAAAGGGAAAAAAAAAAGTGGTTTTATAATATGATTTGATTAGTCTCAATGGCCCACATGAGGAAGTCACACCAGAAAGATATTTGCCTTTTTTTCTTGCAACATGAAAAAAATACTGTGTTGCAAAATTAGCCAGCATCTTTAGGCTACATTGCAGAGCAGCATACAGTTTATATATATAATACAACTATATTAGAGTAGTATAGCCATCTGCTTTAACAGAAAGGTACTGCTGGATATTGCACTACTGAGAATTCCTGGAACTACTGAGATTATTGGGAAGAAAAAAAATTAGTCTATGGATGATAGCAAAGAGGTGTTATGTTTTGTTAAAATATTGTTAAAATATTTCGGGATACTACATCCTATTGGTTAGACAGCACTGGAACATTTTTATATTACAATCTAAGAACTATTTTCTTTTTGGCTCATTTAAGCAGGAATAAGGGCATTCATCACTCAGTACTTTTTTTCTGTCAATTTCCAAAGTGGTTCAATGCCCATGTAGCTAATGCCACTCAAAAAACCACAACAAGCAAAACATAAATCTGCTTGTCTAATTTAGTGGCTCAGAGAATATTTTGATTTTTGATTCAAAAAGGAAAATAAAACCATCATAGTTCATCTTCTACTTTCTTTGAAATAATTCAATACTTCAAGCATTATATTCCACTCACTTGGTCTAATCTGTTAATTTACTTTCCTTATTTTTATTGCTTACGAGTGTAATGATCAAGAACTAAGCTGGTATGAAAGTCACAGTGAATAAAACTTGGATTTGGTTTTGTGTCAGTGTTTGGTGCAACATCCCCTTTCTACCCATGCTGGACACATCAAGAGTAAGGACAGCCACAGATTGCTCTATCTCTATGAGCAGTCCAAATCCAGCAAGAACAGAATCTGCTTCATTTATGCCTTTTGCTGTCAGCTAGTAAACAATGTACTATTTATCTATGCAAAATAATGGTAAATTCTTTCTAATTATACCTTTTACAGCACAGATGTTTGGGCCAGATACAAGAGAATCAGATAACATCAAACCAAGGGGAATCCAGCTCCCATCTCTGAGCACAACAGAGAATTCAGGGCCCGTAGGACACTGGAGGTTCACAGGTCCTAGCAAGAAGGTTAGCAAGGGAACTAGTTAGAGCTAGTCATAATCACCTTTCCATGGTCTGGGTATCTCTGTGCTAGAGACAGGAAGAACTGTGTCAGATCTCATAGGTCCACTTTACAGAAGAGTTCAGCTCCTTGCATTTCATGTTCCTGGAGTCCAAAGCAAGTTCATCCCTCTGAGCATGTGAAGGACACCTTCATTCAAGTTGTCAAACAAAGGGCTTCACTCTGCTTTCATTACAGCCACTGTACACTCACTGAAAACTACTTCCCTACTCTGAGAGGAGAAAAGTGCTTGCTTATTCATATTTCATCTCAGATTTATTATTTTTTCTTAGTTACAGAATGTATTTTCAAGGGCTTAGGGCAGCTGTGACATTGATCATAGGCTATACTGAAGAAATGAAAACCTAATGCTCTTCTAGCAATAAGGAGGTGTGTACCAGAGCTGTCAGTGCTAACACGAAGCATGGATGGTGTACGTCCAGCCCAGGAACAGCAGTGCAAAGGTTAACATTTCCAGTTATCAAACCATTAACCTTCACTACATTTCTACAAGCCTGGAATCTATATTCAGTAAGAAAAGTATACTCTCCCCAGCGTTTTGCCAACATGACCAGAAGTTTGATGTCTGGGAGGCTACCTACAAATTGTTACCTTTCACTTTTTGTTTAGAGAAAAAATATGGCTTCCTTTTCTAGTTGGATTTTAAATCAAAGATTTTGTGCAGCATTACTTTACTCAAATGATGTCTTAAGTGCAAGTCTTTTGATGCAGTATAATCTTTCTGAGAGAGAGTACTTTAAAATGTAAATGATGAAAAATTTCAATCTGGTGTAGGTTTTCTATCAACACTTGATAGATAAATGAATTTTCAAAGTCTTCATTATTCTGATCCGATGACACATCATATTTACATTCAGATAATCCTGAATGGGAAGCTTACTTGCATAGGAAAACAATCTGGGTCATCACAGTTAGCTGTATGCTTGCAATTTATATCTCCCAGTGAGAATAAATAATGCCCACAATATATTCAGGAGAGGAACCCTAGAAAGCAACACAGTGGAGAACAGAAGAAAAAGCAGTCCGGTTGTTAAAGATATGTAGTAGTTGTATCCTCATCTGGGTGACAACACTGAGTCTGAGAATGAAAAAGGGTCTGGTTTTCAAACAGAGGTCTGAGAGTCTTTGTGCCCATAATTCGGATCTCACCTTATTTTCTGATAACATAAGGTAAACTCATCGTGGGAAATGGCTGGACATATCTTGTAAAATGAATCTCTAACTGACTGAAGACACTGGAGCTGGTAAGGTCACCACACTTTCTCATAGAGCTGGAGCCAATAAATATCCACATAGGAGTACACATTGTAGGCAGCAGGAAAATCCTGTCTCGGTGGTCTAATACAGAGCATGAAAGAATTATGAATTAGAAATGGTTGGCAGGAAAACCAGCCATACAGTCTAGGAGAGTACCAAGGCGGTTTTGGAAGTCCTTGCACAAGGGACAAAGTAAGCTAGCAGCAAAGTAATGCAAACTGTTACATCTTCTGCAGTTGACATTGGATATCCTGCTCGAAAAGAAAGAGCTTTTATGGATATGCAGTCCAGGACCACACTGAAATGAAATGAGTACTCCATGGGAGACCTGTATCTCAGCAATGATGATGAGTTCCACCTGTACAAAAGAGCAGGATTTCAAAGATGACTTAGGACCCTGAAGAGGCACATAGATGCACGCACCGATTTCTGCCGCTCAAATCTGCCAACTTTTTCTTCCCTGTGCATGCAGCATGAAAGCTAATTTCAAACAAATTTGCATTAATGGCAGTTCTTTAATTAACTCAGGATGGGGAAGATTTTACATCTCAACCGAACAAGACACGAGAGTGAAGTGCAAATCCAGGGATCTCATTTCAAGCCCAGTGACTCAGTGTGTTGTAACACAATGAGAATAAAGATTTACTTCCTCTTCCATTTTTTATCAATACTTTTTTTTCTCATCCCTGTTTTTCTTTTTGTTCTCTTTGTTACTGGCACTACCTTTAATGGCATGTTGAAAACTCTGGCAAATGAAACGATAGCAGGATACTTGGTGCACCCTAATGAAATAAAAGACTTATTATCCAGACATGAGTAGCTCTTCTTTCTAAGGAAAGAATTTGAACCCTTATGTCCCTCAGAACTGCCTAGCAAATAAATGGCATCCTAAAAGCAAATGCCTGTAGGATATAAGGAAACCAAATTATATCCTATATGAGGTCTATTCTATACAAGGTCTATTATCTCTCTAAACTTTCAAGATGTTGTGAGCTCAGGTATCTTGGGAAGCCTTGTAAAACCCACTCTCACCCTTCCTATAGGTCTGGAAATACAGCACGTCCCAAACATTTAAGTCCTTTTTTGTTTGTTCATGATGAAGCCATGGTCTAAATTTTTAGTATTTCACTTATTTTCTAAGCTCTTATTCCTGAGAATTCATTTAGAATGAAGAGGTGCCTTAAAAAACATGGAATCACAGAATGCGTCAGGCTGGAAGGGACCACAGTGGGTCACCAACCTCTTTGCTCAGGCAGGGTAATCCTAGAGCATGTGGCATAGGATTGTGTCCAGATGATTCTTGAGTATCTCCAGTGAGGAAAGACTCCATAGCCTTTCTGGGCACCTGTTCCAGTGCTTGGTCACCTGTACAGTACAGATGTTCTTTCTCATGTTCAGGTGGAATTTCCTGTGCATCAGTTTCTGCCCATTGCCTCTTGTCCTATTGCTCAGCACCACCTAGAAGAGCCTGGATCCATCTTCTTGACACCCACCCTTCAGACATTTATTAGATGTTGATGAAGCCCCCTCTCAGTTGTCTAAAGAATGAATATTTACAAGTTGAGGAGAGCTCAAAATGTTAGAAACCTGTTATTATATTAAGCATCTAAAATGCACTGCTCTTTGCGTTTGACAATCCGGCAACACCTCTCTTGTGTCTGCAAAACTTTTCACACACTGGTATGAGAGAATCTCCATGTTGGTCTCTGTCCCCAGTCATTGGGAAGCCATCAGGAAGTTACTGGGAAGAAGTCACCACACTTCAGTTAGAATTTATGTCTCACAAGTAGCAAGGAGGTCAGTGGGTGTCCAAAATCCACCCACAGGGAGACTGTAACATAATGAAAGAAATGCTGTAGAGGTACTGTTCAAGTCAGAGCATATTCTGGATGCTGCCCTCTCTGAAGGGAATATTCCTCAGGAAATATCTCCAGGACCTTGTCTGGAGCAACAAATTATTTGGCAGTACTGTATGCTGACTCAGGAAAACTTTCAAAAGATAGCACAGACTCACATATGCTCCTTTACAATACATGAGAAACACCCATAGTAATTTAGTGGCAAGTGCAGTTTGAACACTTCTCATACAGAAGCAATCTTAGCTATAGGCTAAGATGTAAAGTGCCTACTAACAGCTGAATGCAATTTTAGACTCCAGCTTTTCTGTTCCTGGGCTACCTGCTGCAAGATGAGACACAAAGCAGATAACAGATTAATGCCAATTGTAACCATGTCTAAAGAAAGAACTGGACAACAAATAGATCTTTTCATTTGTGCTCTCGATTTTATGTTGGTTAAGGTTGCCAATGCAAACAAGGGCTAATGAAATTCAAGATTTAACATTTAATTAACCGTAGCCATGTGGTATTTCTGTTAATGAAATGGTGAGCTCAAGGTTAGCAGGGGAAAAAAATCAAAGCAATCTATCTCCTTATCAATATATAGAAACTGAATGCTAACTCTGTGAATAAAATGCCATGATTTCAGTATCACGACACCCTTGTGCATTCGTCTCCACAGAGAAGTCACACTTTATAGAGTGCTTTATAGAGCAGCCCCAGGCTCCAGCTCTGTCTTGACAGTACACTTGCTGAAATTCCACGTGAAAGTGGACCCCACAGCTGGGACAGCTGGCAGAGAAGAAGCTTAGATAAACTCTTGAGAAGTACTGTGCAAAGCAGTGTATGTCTAGAAGGAACACATAAAGGACAAACTTCAGATTTTTATTGCTGAGGAAGAAGTTCAATATCCATTAGCAATAGATGTAGAAAAAAACCCTAGATGTAGAAAAAAACCACAAACAAGGACATTTTTGGCCTGAAAATAAAACTAGGGGGAAAACTAGCCCGCGACCAAAGTCCGGGGGACTGTTTTGAAGCCTGATGTAAAATACATTATTTTTCAATGATCCAGGATCAATCTGAATATTCTTTTGTAGCTATTGTGCTAATAAATATTTTGATTGATCTTTTAAATGCAAACATTGGGCTAATAGTGAAAGCCCATTTTGTTACTTCAAGTCTGGAGCACTTTCCATCAGCTATCTGATCATCAGTGGAGGATTTATTGAGTAATAAATTGCCTTGCAAAAGCTCAATACATCCTTATTAGTGCCTCAAAATTCTGCAATACAATAATTAGGCTTTGAGTGCAACGGAGACATTTTTCTGCATTCTGCAAAGTGCTGAATAACAATTTTGCAAAGTTCTGGTTGTTCTCAGTTGCAGAATATTTGTTAAGATCCATGGGACTCACACTTGCAAATCTTGATGAGTCAAAATGGTCCACCATAGGACATAACATAAACCTAACACATTAAAAAAAAAAAAAAACAACTGTTTTTTTTTCATAAAAATGTAGGATACCTCAAACACTCTCTTAAAATTATAGTATTTCTCTGTGTCCATCTGCCATGGAATAAAATGGCACATTATGTGGAGATTGCATAAACTGAACAGCTCTGAAAAAGTTTATTAGCCAACAGAGTGAATGTGGGCCATAAATCCCATCTCTAGCTACCTCATAATTTTTAGTGAGTGGTTGTCTCAAAATACCCAAGTGGGCAACACTATGCTTTAGATTCAAGTTGTAAATAAATTTAGCACACAAAAGGAATCATTCCAGTATTACAAGCATGAAAACATAAAATCCAATGTAGTTCCAAAGTTCTTCTACACAGTCCAGCTACAGATTACTTCTGCTTCTACAAGAACTTATTTTGGAGTTGCTGGTAGATGTAAAATGACAAGACATAGCTAATTTAATGAAGAACAGATCTCCTCTAAAGACATAGAGAGCATCCATAAGCATATCCTGACACACAGTCTTTTTCTGCTACAACACAAACCTAAATAATTAAGAATATTTGGACTCAGACAGCAATTGATTGCTTTTTAGATGGTGGAAAAATGCCTCTGGTTCCAATATCAGCCAAAAGAGGATAGCGAGTGGTGATGTGAAGGCATTTTCTGCAGGACTGTTGCTTGTACCTTAAATCACCACACAGTATGATACCACTGGCTGTGATCCCTTCTACCTGAGGTCCAGTACCACTCTGTTGAGAGAAGAAACCCACTACACACTGCCTGTGCTACAACTAGCTACAACTAGTGTCATCAGTCCGTAATTTTAATTAAAAAATTCTATGCATGCTGACACTTCCATCCCAAACTAATCTGACCCCATCCTTCCACCCTGATTCCATACCTCCACTGAATCATTTACAAACTATTAAAGGTTAAGGGAGAGTGAACCTCTTCCTAATTATTCAACTCCATAGTACACCATTTTATCACACAGAGAGGCATGCAGTTCTGGGTTAGAGGATTTTACTTCCTGAATCTTCCTCTCACCCCTAGATTTTCACTGTTATTGTAAGGTTACCATATAGTATCTAAGTAGAATGAGTGGGCAGGCAGTGTATGCAAATTAAGACCTGAAATGTCTTGCCTTTGACCTCTGCATCGTGCAACTTCTCTAAGCCTTATTTTCTCTAAAGATAAAATGTCATTCTTTGTAAACTGGTGTGACAAGTACAGGTGAGTCACACTATTTAAAAAGCAAAACATGAGAAAGGAGCCATCGAAAGACAAACAACACAGGAAAACAATGAGCAAAGGACGCAAAATCTGAATAAACTGCTGTAAGATCAAAGTATGTGAGAAAAACTGGTTGGTATCCAACACAACTGCGGCTCCAGGATAATAAGGGAAAGGGTAGAAGAACATGTGATACAGACGGTTTTATTTACAGACATGAAACTCTAACTGTGGCTAGGTAAAAAGCTAATTCTGATACTAAGAAAAATAAATTAATCTTATGAAATACATGCCATGTTGCATAAATCTAAACCAATCCTCAGGAATGAACATTATGAAGCTATTGTTCTCAGCTTTATAATTTTCTCATTTTAGCAAAACCAGGTCAAATAGACTATGCACTACCTGCCTCATATCTGTAAGTAAAAGACCCAAATTATCATTTATCACAAATACTCTGTCTTGCTTTTAACACAAAATTGTTTTCTAACTGTTCCCTTATCAACTGTAAAGCCTTAAAATAGATAGGGTAATAATAGTCTATGTTAATATCGACAGCATTAACATTTATCCCGTAGAAATTTCATCCTGTAGGAACAAATCATGACTTGTGTTGTATTTGATACCAGTGCAGTAAAGTACAGTTCATAACCAATATGCAATGTCCACTACCTGGCAGGCAAAAAGCAAATGATAAATTAAAATCCATTACATTTTCAGATACTAAACTATGATAAGGCTGGATGCACAAGGAGGGAAGGGAAGCTTTCTGCAACACATTTTAAATAGGATTCAAAGTCATTCTGGATACCTACCTGTAAAGGGAATGAGCAAAGAATATGGAACCAGACTGGCATTTTGACCTATTCCTCTGCCTTGTGCAACAAATCAAGCAGGTGAAAATATTTTTTTCTTTTTTTGAGGAAGAATGAGCTCTACTTTCCTACTTTTTTACACTTAAAATTCAAAGATTGTTTACCTCAGTAAACTACAACGACAAGGTAACTCATCAAAACAGGACCTCATGGACAACAGGAAAGAAAAGCTGGGTAAATGAAAGAATTTGTTGTTCCTGTTAGACACAAAAAATCTTTGTTTCTTTAAAAAATTCTGCAACTATAGTGACTGACAGTTCGGACAAGAGATTTTTTGTGAACACTTTTGTCTCAGCTGAAGTGTGAGAACTTGCGATATACATCTTTAAGATCTCTGGGAAGTATTCTAAAATTAAGAATCAGAGCAGGTGTTTCCAACATTTCTTATTTTTAAATAGCAGGGGAAAATTCAACATTCTAAGAACTTTTCCAATTTGTCTTATTCACTGCAAGACAACAAAGGGGGGGAAAGTTCAAAAGGTTAAAAATCACCTGATGCTCACCTTGTATTGCATGAGCCTTTACAGAGAGAGCAAATGTATTTCTTCTGTTAACCTGGAAATGGATTTCCAGAAAAATTCACAGAATACCTTGAATTTCATCTGACTTCTGATCCTTAAAGTAACACAGCAACAGCAGAATTAGACTCTAAATCGACATTGTCAATATCTGAATATTCTGGGAAATCTAATTATTACAGCAGGTTCTTTTAAAATAGGCAATATATAAAGTGGAAATGTAACTAAATGACCCAATTTATCCTGTTCATAGCTTGTCTCTAATAATACATGAATGAACACTTGAAAACAGGGAAAAATACTAATTGAAATGATTAAGCTGTCCATCAATAAGAAATAAGAAGTCTTTCTTTGACACCTCAAAAAACTACAGATAGGCTCTTGCCTATGGTGTCCAAATTAAGATCTTGCACCAACCATTCTCAAATGTGAATGCAATGTTTCCCTTATGAGGCTTTTAGTCAGGCAAAGGAAAACAAGTGCCTATGGTTTTATTTGTTCTCATAAGGTAGGAAAATTGTCATTTTTTCCACACATGGTGTTTCCTGGTGAAGTTTTTTAAGTATCTGTATCACATTTAAATGATCTTAAAAAATACCTTCTGGAATTGCCTGGTTATTGGCAATTCCTTAAATTTATTGTAATGTACAATGCAATGACAGTTCTCAAATCCCAGGAGCCTGGTGAAGGCTTTTGCATGGACCTGAATAAGGTCAGGACTATATACAATCTCTCAGTTTCATGGGGTATCCATACTAAACGTGATTATTCAACTCGCATACAGATTCATATGCCAAAGTGCACACTAAAGTAACTTCCAATAATCACTGTTATGTTGAACCTACTGAGCCATTGTTGATTCAACAGAGATTAAAGTAAACCAGACAAAATGAATTAGATATTCAGCCTTTGCTTGCTCAAAATGATACCAACACCCACTGCCATCACATCACAAGCCAATACAAATATTCAGAGAATTTGGTCTATGACCATTTCCATGGCAAAATTCCAAGCTCTGTATTAAGGCAGCCTGTTATTTCCATAATGCATGTACTATCATCACACCCAATTCAGGTGGAGGAAAAACACAATTAACAATTCTCATCTCAATGTTTCAGTCTTTAATGATCTCCTACAGGAAAGGAATTAAGGTATTTCTGGAGTGTTTGTGGCACTAAGGCCAGCTTCACAGGGAGCCATGGAAGAACAGTGGACAGGACTTGGGAAAAATAATTTAAAATTCCTTATTTAATGAAAGGAACTTGTTTTAAAGGGCCTAGACAATATTCTTAGATTATTAGATTTTAGTTGAATGACTGAAAACATGAAATGTCAGCGGATGCTTCTTCATTTATGCTTTCTTTTATTACCTTGCTCTTCTCTGATAAGAGACACAGTAAAAGCAAAAAAGTGAACAAAAGCCATCACCATTTTCAACTGAAAAAGCGAAGAAATTTAGGGATCTGCAAGCTTAAAACAAATACATGAGAATGCACTGCAAATCCAACTTAGCAGTTTATTAACTGCTCAAGACCTTGAGTGAAAAAAATCGTCATCTACTTCCATACTGATAATATATCGTGACTGCAGTTAAACTCAACACTTGACTATAGCCCAACATCTTGAAACAATGATGAGCCCTGTGGTACGTTTGAAAGGTCAGGCTGGGAACACTGTTTTTGTCTGCAGGTTATTCTTCCATATCCAGCTATAACAGTTTCATCTATAAATTTAAGCCTTCTAGGTTATGTATACCCAACCTTTAGAAATCTCCTTGCCATGAAAGTAGTTCTCTCTAAAGCCTCTGCTTCACCACAAGGAAGATGTAAGGGTTGTATGCGTCAGGACTGAGATGCCTAGAATAAGTAAAATTATAGCTTTTCATCCTACCAGTTTACTACAGATGAAATAGATTACACAGAGCCTGCCCATGTGTGAATGAATCCATATGTATTAAAAACTGCATTCCTTGCTTGCTCTGCAGCATTTTTCTTGGGAGGTTTATGTCAATATCTTTGGCACAATTCCTCCTCCCTTCCTACTGTTTTGCAGTATGCTATGAAACTGTTGTCTACTGCCTGTCTGTAAGGTGGCTGAATTTGAGCAAACTTGTAAGCACAGACTGAGCAATGCAAAGCAACGAGTGTGATAGAAATTTGAGAAATGGCATATAAATTAATGATATTATTCTGCATTTTCATTTACTAAGCCACATGATCCTATTTATCCGGAAGAAGAGCTTAAATATTGCTTTATGACAACTATGTGTAATTTGCTATTCATTACTTCTTTATACTGCTGATCCTCTGCATTTACTTCACTCTTCAGATCTGATTGAGAACATCTCCAAGTCAAATCTTCTTTTGCCTTCTGGTAGATATAAAATTATAATTTTTTTCCTATACGTCATCTATCTTCAGTTCCACAACGTTGGAGCTCTGTTATGCATCTGAAAAGTCTTACAGGCAAAAGATAAAACAAGAACTGTAATTCATGAGCTGAGTGAATCAAATGTAAATATTTCAAACAGAGGTTCCCAAGCCATGCTTGAACTTCCACTCAAAAGGCTGTTTTTATTTCTTAGGTGCAATGGGTGGAGAAAGACCTTTCAGTGGAATACAAGGAATGCTGAATATATTGCAGATGGCCCTGCAAAGGACCTGACCTTGTGACAGCAGGAGTAATTTTTCATAAAAGAAAATAAAAAATCAGCCTTGTGTAACCTTAACAAACAGGCTGCTGCATGAGGCTTTGACTGGTAGAGACAATTCTTCCACAGCTTCCTACAAGTATGACCCATATTCTGTCTGATCAATACCTGTCTGAAAACATCAACCTTCTACCATTCATGCAAAAATGCTTAAGGCCACATCTTTGGTTACTAAGTACACCTAGTGCTGTTTGAAACCCTTCATAGCATTAGCATAGGTTTTCATAGCATTATCTAGACATTATAAGTAATAATTTGATCCAGATACTGTATCAGAGAACAAAGTGGTGCTAGAGATCAAACTCCCTGGAAATAATTTTGCCATATTCAAAGCATTAGTGATTGAATTCAGTGTCTAGGATTTCATCTGTAAGAGTGTAATGATTGTAGTGGTTAGAACACAATGGAATTTTATTTTAATAATTATTACTATTAGCCTCCAGTCATTCACTCTTCATATTTAAAAAGAGAAAATGTTCCTACCTCTGCATATGAGATCATACCTTCTGACTACAAGTAATTTATTTTGCTTTTATCTCTTCAACGTCACACTCTTTTGCCTGTCCTTTGTTTGCAATGAGAACATACTACAGTTAGATGTAACCATGCCCCCCTGCTCCTTCTCCCCCACCTGTCTACCCCC
>NW_008239054.1:3888081-3896287 GCF_000691975.1 Corvus brachyrhynchos | reverse complement strand
ACCCCCCCAAAAAAAAAAAAAAAAAGAAAAATTAACTTTCTTTGGTATTAAATTCCTAGCAGAACCCTCTGGCCCTTGACAAGATTTTGTTTCCATGGTAGAATATGAGTTGGGGGTTTTACAAGATGAAATGATCATTTCTCTTGCATGAATAGAATGGAATTTACCCATCTCATTCCTTGTGACAATATTTCAACATTTATTTTAGGACAATGAACAACAGAGAACCATGTCCCTGATGTAGTAACAGATGCACTACATACAACTTAGGGAAGATTAAACAAATATATATATGAATAACCACTATTGTCCCCTCCTGTAGGTACACGACGAATTTTATAATATGGAAATATAACAGGTTGCCAGTTCCACCAAATATTTTGGTAACGGAAGAATCCTGTCCAGTAATAACAACATAAACCAGAATGTGGTTCATAGATTAAGCAACTTTAATACAGTAGCTGCTAAAACACACTTTAGATTTGTTTAGTGTAGTTGTAAACACCCTTATGAAAAACACCTGCTAGAATTTATTGCATTTTAGCTTTCCCCTGGGTTCCCCTATAAGGAAAACTCTACTAGAAGGATAAACTGTAGAAAACACAGCTTCCTCATTGGATTTGGACCACAACATGTCCTGAATTAAAGCTTCCTGTTGAATGTAACTTGCATAATTCCCTGTTTATTTTCTTGATGGACATTACCCTACATATAGGCGTGAGACTTATCCATCTGAATTAACTCCCATTAAGGGATATCAGTTAACTCCACAATTACAGAAATGCTGGAGGATGGGACCAGCTGCTCATTTGTCTCAGGGCCTCCAGGGGACCTTTTGCTGAGAGCCTCACAGTGCTCTCCAGCAGGATCCTGTTGTGGTAGTCAGCACTGGGCAGCAGTGCACACCCACCAGGCAGCTCCAGGGCTGAGACACTGTGAAAGACCAGCCAGACACAGGTCAGATTTGGTTCCTGTCCCCCATGTCACTCCCTGACCTTGTTGTCTCCGGCAGAGGGAGCTGGTTCAGTCTCCTCTGAAGACAACATGCAAACTGGCTACACACATCCACCCCAGGCTATGGTGATCCTGAGATAAGTGTGCATATTTACATAAATAATGTCGTAAATTTTTCTCCTCTCCTGTAAGTATAAATGTTTTGAAAGGAATAATTCCTTCCTGAGTGCAAACTATTTTTTCTGTATTTTACACATTCACAAATATGCAATACCTAAAATATACAAGCTCATTTTTACAGATGAGAGTGTATGGCATGAAACAGGACAAAAAACAGGTATGTTTGAAAATTATTTCACATGTTTCCTTGGCTATCCATCATGCCATTACATTTATTCTCCACAGAGTTATCTTTTTTTGTCATTCTAGGCTGCTCACAGATGTCACAATTTATTTAACATTCTACAGTGATTTTGACAGTGCACATGCATATCTGACAATTTCAATATGACTACTGAGGAAATACTATATTGCATTCTGTAGACCAATATAAAAGGAAAAACAAATATTTGTTTTCATAAAATTAAAAACCATATTCAAGCTGAAGTATTATTGTTATATTCACAAAGACTGCCAAATGAAGTGTGGGTTGCAAAGTTACCAAAACAATTTAGTAGTATGAATTAATTACTTGAGGGAGGAAAAAAAAAGAATTCTGAAGATCATTTAAACATGTGGTTATTAGTACCATTTTTCTTTTTGATAAGCAGGTAATTTAAAATCATTAAATAGTGGTGCATGACAGTTCTTAAGAAGAACACACCACTCTCAGCAAGGTTTTTCCCTTGGTTTCCAGCTTCTGGTCTTTTCAGTGTCAATTTTCAATACTTCATATCTCCAAATCCCATCATTATTCAGGGACAGAACTAATAAAGCCAGTGATAAAACTCATTCAGAAAAGTAGGCAGGGTGGGTAAATAAATCAGGAGTGAAGGAGAGAAGTCATGGGAAACCAAGTTGCTTTAGTTATACATGCCATGGGAGCTAGGACCATACACCAGGGAGGATCTTATGTGGCCAATCCACATTAATGCAGCACTAGTGGCTAATGGATGTGGAACAGGATTAAATCCATATGGAAATGGCACTGAAAAGGTAAAAGAGGGAGTAATAAGAATATAAAAAAAATAAAATGGAACAGTAATCTCCTCTTAAACAATTTTATGCCTCAATCAATCTTCTGCAGTAGTCCAATTTGCCATCGAGCATATTTAGAATACGCTGCACAGCTGTCAATAATGCACTCCCAAAAGAAGTGACTACCCTAAAAACTCCTAAAATCATCCACTAAAGGAATGGTTCTATCAGTGCTTAGCAAACTAAGTCCTGCTCAGTTCTAATGGCAATGGTCAGGGGCCCTGGTCCAACATCTGATCTCTCCTTTCCATTCCTTCTCTCAACAACAAATGCCTGGGATACCCTCACATCTAGAGAGGCTCCTGCCAAGTAAGAAGAAGCATTAACAGAAACCTCATGAAAATTCTGTGGTCTCTTAAGTGCTTGTTCAGGCTTGATGCTACAATACTTTGCAATATATCTAAGTCCTAATATCCTAATATATCTAAATCCATCTATTCCTAAGCTTAGAATTTTAGTAAGTGTGGAATTACTGGTAGACCAAGATAGTTCAGGCTCCTCCTCTTCTCCTCCTTCATCAAGAAATTAATTTTGTCATGTCCTCACAAATTGTGACCTGCCATAATGAAGTTGCAGTGCATGGAATTTGCAAGATAATTATTAAACTGATGTCAAAATGTAAGGAAGTAGAAGTGCACTTGCAGTGTATTCCCAGTGAGCACAAGAGCTACTGTTTACAACAGCACTCAAGACTGGAAGTGCCTCATATTTTACCTCCACATCCCAGTAAAATATTTGAGTGTCACCCACAAACAATTAGGACCTTGAATCAACTAAATCCTACTGTTTTACCACAGGAAATCTGGAGGCACAGCATTTATGACTACAGTTTCACATCACCCTGAAATCTCACAGACAATCTAGTACTATTTCTGAAGGTATTGACTTCATGGCAAGAAAAGGAACAAGGGCATGCCTTTCCCTGTAGTGCTGCATTAAATGTTATACTGAAACAGAGTGGATAGAAACAGGAGACACTTGCTGGGGTGAAGAGGAACACTGCTGACTCAAGTTGTGAAGAGCTCTCTCCTTTTAGCCAAGGAGCTGGCTGAGCTCTCTATTGCTCCCATTTAACTAATCCCTTCACCTAACAGATAGACAGTAAGGCGTTATTTCAATGCAGCTGCCTAAGATATGATAAGTCATTTCCCTTAAAGGCTTGAGATGGGAAGATACAAAGAGGAGTCTCAGTCCTGGTCAAGGGAGCAGCTTAGGAAACAAGAATAGTGGTACATAGCCCCATGGTACTTCTGTTCCCCTAGGACTAGGATCCAGCTTGTAACACTAAGCCTCACAGATGCCTGAAAGATCTCTCGTTGCTCATGTAAAGAACTGCAAAGTGAAAGAGGAAAAACAAGCCCTAGACAAAATTTCTGGATCTCAGATATTTCAGAACTCATAAATTTGGAGGCAGGACTTTGATTCACACCTGCTCATACTGAAGAAGCAATGTGAAACTTTATATCAGGGGATGTCAGGTTGGCTGGGCTGAAATTTGCCTCGACCTTAGAGGTTTGCAATGACTGACATAGTAAAATGTAAACACTATTTATAAAGCAAGCATAAGGAATCCAAAACTTGAAGCAATGACTGGAGAAGATCACAGAATAAGTGTGATGAGACACCTAAATGTCAGAAATATCAGGGACTCGTCACCTCATTGAATATTGATCTTGATTGATGGCTAACAGATACAAAGCTGCTATCTCCAAATACTTTGGCAATTTGGGGAAGCTCTTGTTTTAAGGTGGTTTGTGCAGAAAAAGCAGCCAGCTAAGCACAGCGTTGTCTTTCTGACTTGCAATTGGACTGTCAGCCTGGGTCCAGAAGCGCATGGCTACCTCCACTGACACGGCTGGACTCTGACATGAACCAGGGATGATAATCTGTGGCTTCTATAAATACTGTCACCTCCTCTCCTGTCATGCCCAGTGTATTTTACTGCTGAATCTTTCTCTTTTTGCCCTCTAATGAGGGCCCAGTTTGGCACAATCTGAGACATGTGTCCTTGAATTGCTTTTGTGATTAAAAGGTAAGTGAAAACTAACGCTTCCATCTGATTCTCAGCCACCAAACCAGTGTTAAATTTTCCTCAGCTGAAAGTCACACTTACTATACTGCCATCATACTCACCATACTCTGAGACCTCCTGCCAAAATCCAACTCTGACTCACAAGACCAGAACATAAATATTTCTGTTCCTTGGTTTTCATAACACACTTTAAAATTACTTTTTTTTTCGTAGATGCAGTTCTATGGCCTGTTGAAGAAGCAAAAGTTTGATTTATAACACTAAAAACATCACCACTAGGACTAGATTTACAAGTAGACCACTCTGTCACTCTATGGACACAAAGAGCTGCAGGAAAGGACTCTGTGTCTTCTCAAATCAATGTATTTGAAGGAGGTTCCTTAAACGGCTGTCAGCTGCTGTACCTTTGGGGAATGGTGTCAGCAGTTGTGACACTATCTTCTAAAACAAGATCTGGTGCAGCTACACTTTTGCTTTAAATGTACTTTTTGGGCATCAGAAGAATTTGTACTAAGCAGCAGAAACTCCACCTATGCTGAAAATGGAATTATGATTCTGAACTCTGCGCTTTTGTGACAAGACTGCATTGAATAGTCAAGCTAGATATTTAAATATTACACTTTAGTATCTCTGCACAACACTAAAATCTATAGTGCAGACGTACTCAGGTCTTCACACCAATCAAGCTCTTCCTTACAGGTAAAGCTGCTTGACAGAAACTAACTTTTTCCACCAGTGAGTAACTAGTTAAAAAACACTAAAAAAAATCCAAGATTATAGGCATAATCTGGTACATAAGAGACTCCCAAATGAGGTAAAGAAAGAACACCAGTCTTGTTTTGAAGGCACCCCAGAAAATCTGAAAAAAAAAAAAAACCCATGGGAGTGACTTGTATGGTTTACTGAGTAATAACCAGCTTTTTAACTTTTTTTTTATTATGACAGAAGAAAAAATATGCACAGCAGGCAAGATGTTATATCACCCTTCATCTTATAGGCTACTGCAGTCCTAGAAACTAGTCAATTACTCCTGAGCTATCCTGGTGTGATTGAGATCAGCATCAGATGCTTAGGAAGTGAAGACATCTATGCTTTCTATTTAAAAAAAGATAATGTAGTAGTTTTAATATTTAAGAAACTCCAATCAAACCATCCTTATATTTCAACAGTATGCAGTAAATACTTTAGCAGGTCAGAGCATTTTAGATGTAAAGTGGTGACATGCTCCAATGAATAAAGGGAATTATATTACAGCATTGCAGAATCACAGATGCACCGAATGGTTGAGGTGGGAAGAGACCTCTAGAGGTCGTCTCGTCTAACTCCCTGCTCAAGCAGGGCCACCTAGAGCAGGTTGGCCAGGACTACTCTAGATGCTTTTTAAAGGTTTTCATCAAAGGCTTATTAGATGTTACACTGGTTTATTATGTAACACATATATAACATTTTTCTAACTGACAGAAACGAGGAAAATTATCTCTGAAACTCCTAAGGAAGTACTTGCTTATTATAATTATCACTGTGCTTGTGTGGTTATCTAAAATGATACCCGTGAGTAAATATTAGAATCTGAAAAACTGTCTAAAACAGAATGACAAAGTTTATCCAAGAGACAATTTAGATACTGCTTATTTTTAAATCACATCTCAACTAAGCAAATTTGGTTTAAAGTTTTTGTTAACCCAGTCAAGAGACATAATTTTGGAAAAAAACCCCTAAAAAATGGTGCTAGGAAGTTGGTTGAACAGCAAATTTCAATACCCACTCATTTTATCAGCAATATTTAAATAGACTTTCACGACCACTGCAAAGGGAAGACAAACAAAAACAACAAAGTAAAATAAAAATAAAAAAGTAAAAAACCCAGAGACAAACATAGGTGCAGCATGTCTTCCCAGCAAAATTACAAATCCAAGCCACAGTCAGTTTTGACCCTTTCTGTCTTGTCTAATAGTTACCTTAGCATGTATTGCTCTACACATGCAATGATATGTTTCAGCACATTACTGATTTTTCCACAATCTAAACATAAAATCACAGTCTGCCCACGGAAAAGGATGCCTCTGGTTGTCACCATTCTTCTTCAGATGCAGCTCTGATATTTATATTTGCTATACAGTATTTCTTTAAATGGTTCACTCCAGCACAGGAAGCAACTACAGCTACTAATGATGCCTTTCTCTGCAGGATCGGCATGTCTGTAAAAGGTTGCCTGATAAGGAGCTGAGGCTGAGATAAGGCTGGAAACAGATTGCTTTCCTCTCCATCAATATGCTGCTGTATGTTGTACCCTCCTCTCAGGAACTGCACTGGATGCTTACACATCCTGCTGGAAGTACTTCATGCCATCATCCATATAAAACTACGTGATCCCTTTATGTTTATTGCTTTTGAAAGCATGTGTCTCTAGTAAAGCACTTCATTCCTCTTGTTTGGCCAGGGAACAAATGTCCAGAGAAAATGTTTGTTTTCTGTGCCTCCGGGGTACCTGGTGTATGTGCAGAGAGCCAGGGTACTGAAAGAGAACAATGAATACCATCTCCTGAATGCACTTTTTTGTTCACATGTGTATTTATAGTGGGCTCTAAAGACTCAGCTAAGTCACAAATTATCTGATGCGTGCAGGACTTCATGACATGGAGCTGCAGTACTCTCTCCTGAGATTAAGGGTGGGGCACAGAGCTATTTCTCAGCACAAACACTGAGCTGCTCTGAGAAAAAAAGTACCATCTTTTCCCAAGCTTTTGCATTTCAATGATATCTTGTCCCAGTTACACTTGAATGTGTTAGGCAGGCAATAAGAAATATGGAGTTGTTGAAACTTTTATTTCAAGATGGGCAAGATGGGAATTCAAAGTCAGGCTCAAAACAGAAGGCATGTTTATTCCTTCAGCGTGGAAGTATTCCTGTGACTGCAACAGAGATTACTCTTATTTGAACAAACCTTGTTGTTAAGAGCCAGACACGCCCTTGGTTTACAGCAGAGTCCCTGGTGAGGTCAATGGAGAAGCCTGCTTAAAAAACAGTTTTAGGACATGGCAAAGATATCTAATACAATGAGTTTCCCCTCTAAGTGTAGGAAATCCCCCAGTGGGGCATTTCTGGAAAGATACCAATGGTTTGAAATCAATGAGGTGGAGTGCCGAAGGAGAATGGGAAGATGCTGACTGGCTCAGGAAGTGAGTTGTTTGTGAGCAGCTGTGCTGTGGCCTTCCAGCTGTGCAGGGTGTGCTGCTAGCCCAACCTGCCTCACTTCCAGACAGAAGATCATCTGCAAGTGGTGCTTTCTGGTAGCTGTTGAATATAGATACAGTGGCTGGAGGCTAAATGAAAAGAAACAACACCATGCTAGACTGCTTGCTATTTTGAAAACAAAATCAGTGATCCGCAGTGATTCCAAAGTCCTGAACACTCAAGTTAGTGCTGATGAAGATAAACTGGTAACTTACGAAGAAATGAGGTGATTTGGTAAAAAAATATAATCTCTTACATAAGTCTGTAATTTATCACCTAGATCAGCACAAACTTCCAATGCATGTAGATAGGAAGAAGGAATTTGGAAGGAATTCGGAAGGAAGGAAGGAAGGAAGGAAGGAAGGAAGGAAGGAAGGAAGGAAGGAAGGAAGGAAGGAAGGCAAATCATGGTATACAACACACCCAAGCTTAAGGCAGCTGTTCTCTTTCAGCTGCCCACCATCATCCACAATTAATGCAGACAGACACACTTCTTTGGAGGGCTGTGCTGGCCACCTGGTTAGAGTTCCGGTCTACAGGATAATCCAGATGCACAGAGTGGTGTAATATAAGCAGTGTAAAATACCCTGTCCTAGATTCTCCTGCTGCTGGAGAGGGGAAGGGAATGAGACACAGCCTTCCACACTTTCATCAGAAGCTCTGCTCTATTTCAACAGAGTAGCTATGGAAAACAGTAACTAAAAAAAAGGTAATTTATTACTATGAATCCTCTACTTCTGATAAGACCTCTGGTTGTTTTGCTGGACTATATGTCACCCCAGACTACTG
>NW_008239054.1:3837390-3888019 GCF_000691975.1 Corvus brachyrhynchos | reverse complement strand
TCTCCCTGTATACAGCTGTGTTATTGCTGTGATTCACACATTATTCACATTGACACTACCTAATGCTTCCAAAGTAGCAAAAAGCCAAAGAAATGAATATAATATTTTGAGCTGTAAAGACATTTTTTACTTCCAAAAAACAACATCAAAAATATCTAATAGATATCTAATATAATATCATAGATATAATGTTAAATGGGTACCTTGTGGTAATTTAAAAAAATATATGTGGAATCAGTTTGCCAATTTTTTTTTCTGTAACAGAGATGGCTAGAAATGGGTTTTTTATAAAGAAACCTGAAGTTAAAATGGGAGTCAAAGGAAAAATAATGAAACCCGGCAATACTGTGTCAGTTTAGAGTACTTAAACACCAGTGTTGTTAACAGGAAGGTGGGAGAACAAACAAAATGCAGGACCTTTACACAAGCTGCAGACAGGAAAATGGTAAGACAGCAAGAATGAGGAAGAAAAAAATCAGAATATAACAGGCAAAATAAGCTGTTTGGCATGGACCAAAAGTATTTAAAAATACAGTTAGATCTAGTTTATTAAATAAACATTTTTAAAATTAAAATGAAATTTTTTTTCTTCACATTATGCCAATGGTGGGTTGAAAAAAAGATGAGAAACAAAGCAATTTCTGGCTGGGCTGAGGTGATGTTTTGCCTATGAAATTTTCCATTGGAAATGGAACTCAAAAGAAAATCTTTCTTATCATGGCTTTCTAGTTGATGGCCATGATTGAGACCTCCAAAAGTAGCTTCTCTTGACCCTGTTGTATTTCCTCACTTCCCCTTATTTTACACACTTCATTGCATACTACAAAGAGAGTGTTTAGTACACTTTAGGCCCCTACACTGTTATGAAAGATGCTTTTTTACTTCAGCACACAGAATTTAATTTACGTCATTATTCTCAGTGGGTTTTTCACAAGATAATCTAATGATTCAGCAAGTAAAAGGATCTGTCTCACTGTATGTCACAAAGAGTAAAAATAACTAATATTGTTTGTGATACCTTAGGACATCATCTTGCTGGCTGTACCTAATTCAACATCAGGCTGCTGCCCCTCAGGAATTCTGCAGATCTCTTCTAAACATAACAAAGTAAGTAAGCATGTTTCCTAAATCTGCATCAATTGAAGTTTTTTAAAGATTATTCCAGAAAGCAAATATACTCCAGACTATTATGGAGGCACATGAGTGGAGGGTTAGTTGGAATGCGGATAGGTAGGTCTCTTTACTCTATGGTTTTGAAAAAAAAAAACCAAAAAAACCCAAACACCAAAGAATTTCCCTCCTCCCATAATATTAAAGAAAATTTTAATCATATTCCCTGAGGTTATTGTAGCGATGACTTCTCAAATTTTCAGAAATTTTGGAACAATTGCTTTGAAGTCAGAATGCCCTAAATTCTCTTCGTGGATACCAACTCTGATGCAAAGTAAATCCAGTCCTTTTTTTTCATTCCGGACTTGTACGATGAGGGGTGAAGAAAAATAAGAATGGTAAGTATTCATACACATGCATAGAGCACTGACTTGTCTTTTCTTTGGATGCATCTTTTTACAAACGAGTAACATTGTGATTTTTAGTACTGCAACATATTATTTCTTCATATTTTCCTTGCTACTCATTTAGATGATTTTGGATCGTGGCTCTACCATCATGACAGCATTTTTTACTAGGTATCCAGTATGTGAATTCCATTTCGTATTAACATCTTTTCTTTTACTTTTTTATAAAATAATTATCTCCCCTCTGTCACAATTTCTTCACACCTGCAGGGGTTGGAATTATCAAAAGAACTAGGTTTTTAATATAAACCACTTCAGAATTTCAGTCCTCTTTCTGAAATCCTTGTTTGACTGAGGACCACAGTATCTTACCAGTAACACAACTAAAAGATATTTCATTCCCCTTCTGAGGTATAGCTTTAAGTGAAATTGCAATAACCTTCTTGGACTGTAGAAAGCATTTTTTATCTTCCAACAATACTTGAAAGCTGGCTTATATCAACAAAGTCTTTTTACTTCTCAGAAAGTAGTCAAAACCTGGGTATACAACATAGAATGCCATTGTGCTGAGACTGCTCTGGAGCAAGTGTTTATTTACTTCCAGTACATCCAGGAAAGTGAATAAATAGCAATGCTTCCAGGAAGTTGGAGGAAAAAAGAAAAAATCATGGGTAAAAACCCAGAAAACCCCTCCCAATTTTACTGGGGGAAGGGATAATTTAGAAACTGTAATCAACAAACAACTACAAGGCAAATAACCAAGCACATCCAACGCCTATAACACAGTATTAACCAGATACAATTATCTGCTGGAGCTCATAACATCTTTTAGCTGATGAACAGACCAGCTTTGTTGTGTTGCACCTAACGCAACAGAGCCCCTAGCATTGGTGAGTTGAGCATGCCCAACACCAAATTGCTTCTTCAGTAGAGACAACCAAGCAATGACTTGATTGATCAGTAACTAAAATACTGACAGGCCACAGACAGGACATGCCAGGAGAACACACTATGGAAGCCCGAATTACATTCATAATTTTCCTGGGAATGTGGTAGATAATCATCATGCAACAGGCCTTGAGGTCAGTAGTCCTAGATCAGTTCTATAGAGATTCTAGTGATGAGTACATGTGCAGACATTCACCAAATTCAGAGGTACTCACTCCTCTTTAATAACTGCAAATGTGATAAAACTAATATATGAAAGATTAGTTTTATCCCCATGGAATTTTCCTTAAAAAATACACTGGCTGAAATTTTTTACACATTTTAATTATCCATGTTTCCTTCAAGATAACGATGATGCTGATAATAATAATAATAACAACAACAACCCCCACCAGAAACAAGAAAAATCTATCTATTTTTTTTAAAAAAATTAAGATGCGTAGGGTTTAAGGAGAATTTTGCTAAGAACTGGCATTATTAACACACTTTAAAGCCTATGTATGTATGTAAAGTATTAAAAAGTCCTCAACAATTACATGCTCTAAAGACCTTTTACTTCTCCCCTGCTAGGACATCGGTTCTGCCCTGTAACACCAGATCAAGCCTTTGGCAAACACCATAATCTTCATGTTAAAACTTGCTGGGTTTTTTCTGCTCAGATTGAAAAGCTTTTGCAGAAACTCATTCCTCTAATAGCTAAAAACCTTTTCATTTGTTTCCTGTTTGTGCCCACTTTTTCTTTGTGCCAATGCAGTCCCTTAGTTCATTCATCTCAAATGTTTACCTACTTAGTGTTATAACAAAGAATAATACTGTCTGCTCTTAGCCTTTGTCTTGCTAGCATAAGAAGCCAGGATCTTTATGTCGCTCCATAGAAAAGAGCTTTTTCTTTCCACTTAGCCTAATATCTCTGTAGGAAAAAATCAGTGCTTTTTATGAGGCCTTAAATGCATAACCTTCAAATTCTCACAGTAAAATTCCATTCTACTGGTATTACTTCATCCCTTAAGGTGATCCCATTTTCCTCCTGTATTGTGATCTTTCTCTTTGTTCTTAATCGCTGCAAATTTAGAGTATCAAGCCATTTTTTCTTTCTCCCTCTCATAGATGTTTAGGACATTCCTTTGTAGTTTCTGGCATGATTTTAAGAGGCATTTATTCCTGCCAAAAGAAGCATGTAGGTACTTGCTAGAATTTTTAGCAGTACTTAGATACCTAACTTGGACTAAATTCTGTGACTGTTGTACTTTTGGATTCTCATTATGGGCATTCCAGCTTCTCTAGGTACTTAACACATCCTTCCAGTCTGACAGGTTGCAACTTGAAATTTCTCTACAAAAAAAGTTTTAGATGTTGATCTTCCACAGACCTATGAGAGCTCAGTGATCACCCACCTATATGAGAAGTTGATCCTGAACATCTGGAAAATCTTCTTTGTCTGAATACTTTCTGAAACACCTTTTCTTTTTTTAATTATACATTCAAGTACAATCTAGCAATTTTCCCTGTCTAGTGTGACCAAGTTATGAAACACACTAGTTATGAAACTAGTGTGTTTCATAACTTGGTCATCCAAGATTCAACATGTACCGTTTCCAAGTGATTAGGCTGTCGCATGCAGCTACCGAAAATACAGAAATTACTTCTCTCTCCAACAATGTATGTGTTCTGAAGGAAAGCCTTTCCCTGACAACTGCAGCATGCAAAAGGGAGGCCTACCACAGACACTGCTCAGAAGCAAGAGGAGTCCTGACACCATGGGGACAACAACTTTTCCACAACTCGATGAAAGACTCTCTTCTCCCCTCTACATTCTCAGGATTTTTCTGTGAGACTAGAAATTGAGTCCCCTTGCTTTTAGGCATTGGAGTGGTACATCAATCTTACTCTTGCTAAATGGATTCTAGATTTAATATGAAGTATGACTTATTTTTTTTCTATCCAACAAACATGTACTTTTGTTTTCTTAAGAAAGAAGCTGCCTTAGTGGCCTCTAAATAGAAATATACTTAGTTAGCCTGTTCAAAATCCACAGAGAAAACAAAGACTGAAACACGGCAACTTGCATTACTATCACTACTTTTCTTCTCAGTACTATTCTTACTCTGATGGTCATGTTTCCATAAATGCTCAATTCTTCTTGAAGACTGGTAAAGTCTAAACTGCCACCAAAACTGCAGCTGTGATAAAATACTGGCTTTTCACCTGCTTTGAATCTGCCATATGACAAATTATTCATATATTATTGTTCATCATCTGTTCTTTACTTAAAGCCAAAGTGCCCTATCAGTTATACTGACAAATTGCAGTCTTGAAATTATGCCAACTTTGAGTTTACCAGATAGATTTCTTTAAAGGCTCACTAACAGGTAGGTGCACGTGCAGGGATCAGACTTATACTCTTCCTTTTGGAAAAGTGAATTTCTTTGGCTTTTCATCTGGCTGATAAACCAAAATGGTTTCAACAAGGTTAACTCTTGGCTGGGAAGAGATGTTACTACCATGGTGCTTGTGCCTGTGTCAGAGTCATGGCATTTCTCGTTATTTAATCGTATATCTGAGTTATTTTGTTGACTGTGACTTTCACTGACAGGACTTTGAGAGGATGAGCGTGGTGGAGAGGGAGAAGCATACAAGGGAAACGTCTATTTCTTGCCTGTATTAACTATATTTGGTCTGCCACCTCATTTTGAAATTTGTAATTTTGTTTGTAAAACACTGATAAAGCCACAAAATGCCTTAGATACAAAGCAGAAAGAGGGAGAAAGTTTTATTGCAAAAATTTTCCCTTTTTTTTGTGCAATTTCCAAGGAAATTTTACTCAAACATCACGTTTATGTTTTGGGTTTTTTTTCTGGTAATCTAGTGCCAGTGCACTGGATTATCAGAAGTGCTATATACTTGACCTGGATTTTATTCCTTTTACTATTGTGTCAACCCCAGCGGCTTGAAGAAATAGAGTTTAAAAAAAAACAAACCAAAAAAACCCCCAGTACCAACCAAGCACACCAAACCAATCTAGGCTTTAATCTTTACAACTACAACTCACACAAGCAAGGGACAGTTGTGCCTGACCAGTGCCTAAACAAAGGCCTTCAAAGGAAGAAAAGTTAAAGTAGATGCATGTACCGTCATTATGCATCCCAAAGGAAATGTTCTTTGCTCTGAAGATTCTTCCCGCAGTTTTGGCAAAACTGCTTTTTCTCTGCCTCTCTGTTTCCTCATTAAAACAAAAAATAAACCTGGTTTTCAACTGCCTCCTTCAATTTTAGTGAAAAATGAATAGATCACATAGGTAGTGTACAGAAAACAGTAAGAAAACAGTATCTACAGTAACTCTGACTCTGCCACACTGGAGAAATGCTGCATGAATTTCAGATATCTAGTTTAGACTGACAAATGAGGCTTCCCCCTGGGGCCAGTGGAAATACGCAGGCTCCTCCAGATGATTTGGAACATTTTGTGTGGAGCTTCTCTCCCTCTTTTTTCCAAAGAGATAACCTAAATGTCAACAGTAGCAATTCTCTCTGTTTGTGTATGTATCACACAGCCCTTTCCTTATCAACCAGTTCCCGCTGATCATCACCAGTCGTGCGGCATAGCTTTCACAAAGGGCATCGCGCTCTGGTGATCAAGGAGCCTCCCTCCAGTAGGTCAACAAGGCAAGTCTGCAAAGGCAACTTGTCTTTGATATCACTGAAAGGAAAAGGGTACAGACCTGCCACTAGCCTGCCCCTACTATGTAATTTAAAACAGAAGCAAACTAAAAAGCCCTGGGCTCAATCAATCTGTTTAAGTCTCTAGCTCAAAGGGGCCTGCAGCTCTGGGGAAGCTGTAAAGTTAAGAAAAAGTCTGATTACAGCTGCAGATACCATGAGCTGGGGCCTAATTTTAAGATCAGTATATCTCAAGCAAATAAAGGGACTCCTGAGAGCCCAGCATTTTTTTAAATAGAGCCATTAATTTAGATGCTTAATTATGAATTTGGAGTCTACCATGGGCACATGTTTCCAAATCTGCCAGAATGCAAACTTCTTCAGCATCTCTAATTCATTTTCTAAGGCTCCATAAGTGTGTGCAAAAGCAGATGAATTAACAATTATGTTATTCAAACAAAATACTGCACACATGTAAATGAGCTTTGCCAAAACGGTAGGCAGATATTTGGAAAGTCAGAGCTTAAAATGCAACAGCACGACTCTGTCATTTATAAAAGGAATTTTCGTTTCCTATCATTATCCATGGTTACTTGCCAAGAGTCACTTGATAAAAATCTGAGGTACTAATGTATACATAGCTTGATTTAGAAAATTCAGCAAGTCATTAACCCTAAGCAATATATGCTTATCTTTGCGGGTGATGCTGTCAATGTTTAATTTCCTGTAGATCATAAATTCAATAGAGAGTTGACAGTGCTGCCTGGAGTAAGAAGGGAAAGAATTCCCTTTTAATATCTCATCCTATTGATTATTTTCTTTCCTAGTGAAGCTCTCTTTAAGCCATTTGGACAGTAGGATCATTCCTGCAAGTCACAAGAGACATATGATTCATCGTGGCCCTCCGAAAAAAATAAATGGGGGAAAGGAGGAAAGAGGGCTTTCTGTCCTTTCACCCCCACTTTCTTAGATTCCTTATTTGTTCAGGAAACGCTTTTCTCTAAAAAATCAGTTTACTCCTTTATGATTAATTAGTATTGTGGTATTATTAATGCAACATTTTGCATTCTTTGTTTATTCAGACTGTTATCCAAACAATCACTTCTACTCTGCCCGTTCCAATGGCTCCTTAAGTACGCAATAATATTATGTAAGACATGATCCTGTTTTCAAATAATCAGATGTCTACTACGAACATGAGGAAAAATCCAACAGATGGTGCCTGAGCAACAGTCTTTGGTGGTGAACAGAAGTCACTCCATTGACTGAACCCCCAGGAGGCATGAGCTGCAGTCTCCTATCAACCATGAGCTCCACCAAAATATTAGGGAGTGGTGCATATGTCTGATGCTCCTCTGCTGGAGATCTTGAAATTGGCATATGGCTTAACTTTGACAGTGGATTCAAGTTTCACACAAAGTTATTTATGGATATCCTGTCAAGTCTGGCAACTTCTGAGCAAATAGCTTTAGAGTAACTTATTTTAGACTTTTAGACTAAACAATGTGCATCAGTCCTTTCAAATTCATATTCAACTGGGAACCGTATGGCTACTTTTAAGTTGATATATCTGTCAACAGAAAAGAAACATCAAATAAAAAATGCTGTGTTCAGAGAAGTATTGTCACATAAGAAGCATGTTTATATACCTAAGAGTAGTTTTTATTTAGCAACATATGTAGCTTTAACATTTATATAAAGCAGCACTACTACTGCTGCAGCCTACTTCAGTATTCAGTACACAAAAGATCTCACAGATTTTTGAGAGGCTCTGTTATGCTACAGCTCAGCATCGCTGATGTTCAAAGGCTTGCTGTTAAAGTAAAACTTCCTGGACAGCAACAGTCAGCTGCTCTCCATGGGCAAGGTCATACCCTGTAGCCTTATTAGTTGATGTTCTATATTCTTTTTGTTGTTTGAAACGAAAATCTTAGTAGAAATTCATTGAGAGGAAGTGTGGACCACTTCGTAATTTGCTACAAAAGCCTACAATCTAATTATACTCCTGGGGAGAAAAACGTGTATTGTGAGCTTCAGTGGCAGGACAGCAGTGTTTAACCAAGAGCAGCTCTTACTGCCTCATCCCAGTCTGATTAGCAGTTCCAAAACTTTTAGACAGGATCAAGATTTTCACTGTAGGAACTGAACTGCCATAATGATCCAGCCTGAAGATGATATCCTGCAGGGAACCCCCAGATCTGCAGATCTTTTCTCTGGAGGTACATTTACCATGTACTCCTGACTAGAACCAGAGTCATCAAAACATCTTATTCAGGTGAATAAGCACCATGCCATGACTGTGTTTGGAATAAGTGGTTCTTACAGCATCAGAGCAATCACAGGATGCCTCTTGCAAATGAGCATCATCCTGGGTAGCTTTGCATGGATTTTGCATGGGTCTAGCCACTCCAGTGCTATAACTGGAATACACTAACCACACTGATCAGAAAATTTTGACAAATGACATCCACATGTACAGCTAAAAAAGAAAACTTTTAAAATATTACACCATTTAGTTGGGGTTTTTTTCCATCAGAACTCATAAAAAAAATGTGCAAATGATCCATAGGAACCTAAAGAACAGAAAATCTGGAAGAAAAATTTCATTGACAGAAGAACATACTGAGAGGTTTTGTCCCTCAAAAAATTCAACTTCAACAAGACTTACACCTATTTTAAAAAAGGGTAGGATTCAAGAGTTAGTCTAAAAAGGAAGAACAAAATTTCAGGTTTCCAAAAAGCTCTTAAAGTAAGGCAAATGCTATTTATGTTACCTAGCTGTTGGAGTCAGGAAATGAAAACCATAAATCCCATTGCTGTAACAGCCGGCCAGTGGGGGAATCATCCCACTTAGAAACGTTTCTTGTAATCAAGCATATGCATGTTTAAGGACTGCAGATCTAGGGTCACTGCTTTCAAAGAAACAACAGAGCAAAGGGACTACACTCTATGGGAACCCTCCAGCTTGGAAACGGCTGTGAAGCTGCCTGGAAATGAAGAACAGGGTATGTCAGCCAGAGAAATGTCTTTCTCTGAGGATTCTTCAGTAACAAGAAAAGCATCCATACAGGACTGGAAAAAAAGATTGATTGTTTAATCCCCATTCACCATTACTGCTATTCGCCTGCCCATGATGATGGTGGATTGTGTGTACTGCTCTCCTCAGAGACTCACCACAGACGCCACCTGTGAAAGAGCTCTGCTCACTGCACAGGCCCCACTGCCTGGGTGAAGACAACAATAAGCTTCAAAATCCCAGAAGCTAGAGAAGATAACCTGTAGCATGACAGATCGCAAGGGCAAAGATTTACTGCCACAACAATGGAAACGCGTGCAGAAAGAGTGATAAAAATTAATGTAGAAGTGATGCTGCCCCTTGGTTTGTAAGAAAAGTCATATGCTTCATTTTTTAAAGTGATAGGTTAGGATATATCTTGCTGCATGACAATTTGTTTTGCTTGAGATGGATTTTTTTTTTCTCCTGCTGTTTTTAAGACACTAAGGTATGAAAAATGGAAGTTACATCAGGAAAAACATCTTATCATTGCTCCTACAGCACTTCTGACAAGGGGATTTCAAAGCCTAAAACAGTTCTGCAAATCTAGAAGGGATGATCTACATTAACACAGAACAACAGAATAGTTCTTGTCAAAACCCCCACAAATTCTACATGATCTGTAACAGAAGGATTTAGGACAAAAAAAACCCTAGCTGACCCTAACTAAAAATAACACCGCTTGTCCACATCCACATAAAAGGATATAACAGGATTATTGTGTTCTCATATTATCTTGTCATTCTGTATGTCTCTTCATCAAGCCTGTGCAAAAAAGCTCCTTACAGACAGCTGTTTTGTAGATTGTGTGAATGTTGCAAGCAGAAGTAAGTAAACATAAAAATAAAATGAGGAATAGCTGTAGTCAAGAGAAAACGACTGTATTTTAACAGAATCTGTGTGCAACGCAATATGTTATATACTCAGTGGCCCACGCATCCACCCCTTTTTCTTTTGTATGGCTTCCAAAACTGACACTTTTGTATGTAAAAAGACAAGAATTCTCCTCATCCTGTGAAGAATAATTGCCTCTTCATAAAACTAAAGCAAAATTATGGCTCTCATATATTTTTTGTTAATTTTTGTGAGTGGTTTTATTATACCAGGGAGTGTTTTTCATCACAAAATGAATGAATTAATTAAATTTAAATTTTATGACTTTTTGTTAATACTATTTAAACTTGTTTATGTTTTATTTCTTTTGAAAGATTTTATTGCTAAAAGCAGTTGTCTGAACGCCTTACTTTTTTTATGTCCCCTTATTTTAGTATCAACGTCACATTAGAAATGCACTCATTTACAAAAGAATTAATCCTCTAAGAATAAAATTGTTCTGAACTAGAAGTTTAATAGCTAAAAGGTCTGCAAATTACAACACACATGGGTCTCATCAACTATCAACAAAATTGATCTGACCCACTACTGCTTTAAACACTTCTGGAAAAGCTAGAACTCAACATGTCTAGGTATTGTTTGCTCCATATCAATAATCACCAAGAAACAAGTGAAATAAGAACTGAATTCCATCATATCCAAGGGATGGCAAGTTCCTCCTGCAATTAAATCAGTATTGTCATTATTAATTGAATTTGAAAAAAAAATAGTTACTCTTTCTGTAAAGAATGCTGACTCTTCAGCCTACCAAAAATCCACTTTTTTTTAAATTTCAGAAAAACTGTAGCCCTTTCAACCCATTAACAAATTAGCATTGATTCACAGACACTGCTGAGCATAACCAAAAATTACTATATTTGAACATATTAAAAAATCAGCAAGCAACATTACTATTACTGTGATGTTCAAATTTTTTAAAGTAGCAGAAGCTATTTAAACCATCTTCCTGTCTCCCCGCCATGGCTCTGTCTTCACAACATGTGAGGCCTGAAGTATGTCTGATGCTCACAAACTGCAATAAAGATGACATTATGAGATATATTCCCTGGGAGTAGATACTTGTGTCCCTCACATAGATTCCAGTAAATCTGTTTTTATGCTTTCCTACTCTCCTAGATGGACAACTGAGTGGAAATGTCCCTGACAGAAATATGGGTTTCTATCTGTATGATTAACTAAATAAACATATTGAAATGTAGTAAAATCTCTCCACATGTTTTGCAAGAAAAAAATAGAATCAGTGAATTCTGAGCACTCCTTTTAGGACTTCTCTAGTACAAAAATAGCAGTGAAAGTCTAGGAAGGCTTTGAAAAGGAATTCTGCTTACTCAGTGCAATGCTTCTGGCTTGTCTAGGGGTACTGAAAAGAGGCAAGATACTGCAGAAATCTTTGACTCAGGGGCAAGCCAAGGTTTTTAACAGAGCAGTTGGTATCTATTATTATAACCTCTCAGCATGCCCCCTCTGCTTATCCATGGACTTCAGGACTGCTGCACAGCTTCGACTTAATCCACAAAGGTTCCCGTGTGGCAGCAATTAAGTGACTCATGGGAAAGATCAGCACAAGATACAGAAGATGCAGGTTTAAAAAGGAAAATCCTCAATCACTGAGAGAACACATTTTATTTATGTCACCTAGAAGGTAAAAATGCCACAAACTAATTGCTTTTTTAAATTGTTGAGAAGATATAAATCAAGTATTTATCTTCCCATTGTACCTTGAAATGTAGATGTGTTTGTGACTGTGGTTGTTTACGAGACTACACCTGGATGAGCATAGCACTGAAGACCAGCCATCATGAGCAGTCAGGAGTGATACATCTGCAGAACATTTGCAAAAAAAAAGTGGCCTCTGCTTCCTGAGGCTCATGTTTGATGGAGTTACCAAAATACCTCTTGAGAAAAGGCTATGATCATTCAAGCACCATGTTATTCTGAGTCACCGGGGTCTGCTCTGTGAAGGGATTTTAGACCAGAACCAACTAGTACTAGAAGACCAAGGGCTAGGACTTTTGTGTGTATCCCAGCAGCCCTGAACCTTGCCACCCTGAGAGATCAGCACAGCCAGCTCCCAGGTCTGCCGTCAGATAGCAGTGGCCTCCCCAGCGTTGACGAGAAACAGTCCTTCCCACCCCAGATGACCACCTCAGGACAGCTAAATTCTGATAAACACCCTGCTGGTCAGAAGGAGGCTGAGGCATGTGTCTCCATCACTTTGAAGAGCCTCCTCCATGACTGCTTGATGAACAACAATTGCTCTGCTTCTTTGTTTTCAAAGGGCTCATCTGCACCTCCCTTAGACGTTTCTACAAGCTAAGCATTGAACTGGAGCTCCTAGGATCTTAAAGCTTTTCCACACATGTTTTACAAATTCAGTATTTGTATACTAAAAAAGAACATTTTCTCTCATGAATGGAAAAGCATTTCTACAGGAACACACATTGCTTCCTGCTGCTGTATGAAATATATCCTTAAGCACTTTAATAATACATTTGGTCTAGACATTTAATGGCTTTATGAAATCATCATAAAGGACTACTTTTCACAGGAGCAATTTGAAAGCAAACTAGTTTCAGATTGTACATATTTCATAAATAATACATGTATTTTTTAAACTAAGTATGGCTGCTAGTGTTAGACAAATTTAATAAACCTTAATGGCCCTCCTCTTGGTATGACACTGATCTCAGCCCTAAATGAAGAGAGTTCATAACCTGCTTTGTCATTAGATTGGCATAGACTTCTGGCTACTCCTTTGCATCTACTATTAAGAAATCTCTTTGTCACGCACAAAGAGATGAAGTTTGACACCAAAATGCACCTAAGACATTAACTCAAGAGACATTATGTAAACCTATTAGTTGCTTTTTGTACATAATGCTTTTTATTTCATATCCAGCTTGGTCTTTTCCATTAACAAACCAAACCAAACCAACAAACACAAAAATCTGAACTTCTAAATGTCTTATTTTGAAGAAGCTTCAGTTTTTGTGCTATTTACAGTGGTAGCTCTAATTGTGACTTTGCAAAGTGGCCTGTAACTTTTCCAAATTTCCAGGTTATGTACGATAATTATCTGTTAAAGACAAAATAGCCCCCAAGTACCTTCTCTGAACAGATATAGAAGTGCTAAAATTCTCTATTCCTTCTCTACCCTCAAGTAATTTATTCAAATTTTAAAAGTACTTTATATTTCCAAAATATTTAACCCCGACTAATACCATAGAATATTCTCTTTATGGTTTATGACAAATACCTTTCACTTGAAACACAGTGAATCCCAGTGAAAGTGATACAGAGCACCAACATAGAAGTTTTTCCTGTCTTAAAAAGGAATTTCTATTGAAAGACTCATTGGTCTCCATTTCACATATGGACTCCACAGATTTTCTGACCATCCTCCCCCAGTTCTGATGCAGACAGGAGTGGCATTACCAATTGTGCAGAGCAAAGAGAATGAAACAGAAGAACCAAAGTTTTAACAGGGACAAATTTCCTTTCCAGTGAGGGATCTGCTGAAAAGATAGCTGAGTGGAACACCTAGCTCCTCCATTCTCCAAAGCAAATTGGCCACTGATCTTGAACACGCACAAAACTCTTGAGAAGCACTTGAAAATGCCAGATGATGTCTTTAAACCATAAAGCAATTTGTATTTGCTAATATAAAGGTTGGCATGTCTAAAAAGGACAAACTAATAAATTAGTTTTTAAAACCACTGCTAAAGTAGCTATTTACTGCAGTTCTGCAGAGCAGTGTCTTTGCAAGCACTTAAGAAAAGTCTTCTTCCCATGCTACCCATACATAACCAATTATCCACAGTGGGAGCGATGTGCATGCCCAAAAGGAAAAAAGCCCCTGAACATGGATTTCACAGTAATGACAGCACTGCATCAAAGTGGGCAGAAAAGTGCTGAATGGATTGTGGTAAATTTCTCACACCAGATGAATCCAAAGGTTGCTGTGCAGGACCAGAACCAGGATGAAAATTACAAGTCTTTTTTTTTCCAGTTTTCATGCTCAGTTGAGAAGCTCATTCAATTGTTTAACTTCTAAATGAGGTCCTATCTATGTGTTCCCTTAAATATCCTACCCGCAAGACATAATGAAAGACAAGGAAATTTGTCTCTTAAGAATAAAGACAAACCACCTCACTGTAATGTAAAAGATTTATAACAGACCGTTAAGAAGGCAGTGATAACAAACACTTTTCCAAGACACTTTTTCTGTGAATTCCCACAAGAATAGTAACTTCTTCAGCATTAAACGATACCTTAAACACTCAAACACCAGATTGTATCACAGAACTCTCCATGCACAAACACAAGAACAATCTCTCAATGGCACACAACAATTAGTTAATAGCCAATAGCAGAACTGAGCTGTTTCTTGCAGACATAGCAGTCAGCACTTATCTCAAGTCACCTTGTACTAGATTTCATGGAAAAAGAAAGGCAGAGAAAGAAAAGCTCTATTAAATCTCTTATACAGTCCCCAGAAAGTGTTAATAGGAAAATCTTCCCTTACATTTGTTTTGATCTTGAAAGAGATTCGGTGTAGCATGAGGGGGAAAAACAAGGCTTCTACTTTCCAGAGTAGTGTGACAGGAGAAGTGGTACCACTACAGCTGGACATCAGGCATAGCAGGATGTTGAAACCACTTGCACATTCAATCCCTTGCAATCCAGAGAGCAAAGCAAATGAGCTGTAGTACAGCTACTGGCAATTGCTGGTGCTTCTGCATCTCAAGAGATACCAGCTGAAGTGCGATACAGAACAGAGTCCTTCCCAGGCCCCCTGGGAACTGAATGGATGACAGCAATTTCCAAGGATTTTGCACTCTGGCTTTGCTCCAAATTACATCAGAAATGAAACACTTCAAATAATCTTGGAAGGAAAATTCCATGTCTCCTTTGATTATTTGTTTATTCTTCGCACTTATTTCTAAATAAATCAAAATAGATAAAAAAATGAATCCAAAGGATCACTTCAAAACTAAGAATTAAAAAAGATGTATTCCAAAATATTAAAATGTGTTCTGTCTGACAGACTTTTTTATTTTTTTGAAGCAAAAGTCTACTGCAGTTGACCTGCTTTGTAAAGTATTTTGATTTCAACAGAGCTGCATTTTCCAGGAGAGCTTTCACACCCCCAAAATTTGTAGATTTCTTCCATCTGTCTCTCACTTAGCCAAGATACACATTTAAATTTTATTCATTTTTTATCTTCAGCTCATTATACAACCTCTGTCATTCCCCAACTGATTCTCACTTTCCCATTCCTCACCACCCATCTATTTATCTCTTGCTGTGTGAAAGTGCACAGGTACAGGGTCTGCTGGAGAGATACCACACCTTGGCCCAACAAATATTGCAATACATGTAGCACATTTACAGTTCTGCAAATGTCTTTTCAAGCAAATATCAAGGGTCTAGGTCAAATAACTATACTGCTTTATCAACACTGCATCTGACATAGTACAGGAGAAACCCCAGTGAATTAAGTTCCATGTGTACTGTCTACTGCTACATCCTGCTCTCCAGCTAGGTAATTTCATTCCTTCTCTGCTATTTATCCATCTGATCAAACTGCACCCTCCCAGATCTAGGCACAAAATGTGAATCTTTTCAGACAGCCACTGATATAAATCTGAACACTCAGTTTCTGAAGTCTCCCCCATCCCTGCAAGTGTGCAATGATTCTTCCGTGAGGGAAAGATCAGAGCACCAACTACACAAGAACTCAGATTTTTACTAACAGCACATGTCATCTGAATGTGGCACTGCCTGTCACTAACAGGAGTTTGTGTCTCTTGAGGTCTCAGTCTGCTGTGGAACCTCAGGAAATTACTTCCTGCTTCATCACAAAATCGCTAAGAAGTCACAGGAAGCATATAAAGTTAAGGACACCTGTGATACACAGAAAATGAATGAGTAATACATGATGAATCACAGAAATAATGGTTGGGAAAAAACCCTGGATGTCATCTACTTTAACCTCCCACTCATGGCAAGGACTATCACTAACACAAGATAATGTCAACTGTGACTGTGCTTGGCTAACTCTAGAAAAACTCCAGGGACTGGCCGAAAAAAAATGTAAAAAAAAAAAGAAATTGCCAGATGACAAAACCATCAGAAAATTCAAAGTTTAAAAATGGACAAAATACAGAGCATAATAACATACATTTATGACAAAAATACAATCACATTTGAAACAGCACTGCCAACATTTAAAATTAGGCTACTTGATCATCAGCACACCTGAAACCCAGCCGTCCAAAAACCAACAGGCTTCTAAAACATCTAAACCCAGGAAATGCCATGGAGGAAGGTGGAATGTGTCCAAGAAAATAACAAGAGCTATGAGAAGGAGACTGGGTGGCTTAGGTATGGCAAGATGATACATACCTCTTTCTATCTGGGTCACAGTTTAAAACCATATGAGCATAAACGCATTCCTTGCCGTGGAATAAAGATGTGATAAAACAATCCTGAAACAGGTGAGCAGACCTTCCTTTCTTTTCATCTACCTTCAGAAATAATCCACCTCAAAGAATTCACTCTGTTATAGCTACACCAGTGCTTTGTGCATACAGCCAAGATACCAAAAAGTTCAGTCTGGAGTTACATCTTTCTTATATCTGCCTGGGAAATACTTCTCCTGGAAATAAAAGGAACTCTTTACCTCTGTATCTCAATCCACAGAAAGCGATCCAGATGGGAGGAGGAAAGACACCAAGAGCAGGATTTCTAGCTTGACATGTGTCTTCTCTTTGCTGTGGGATCCTGAATATGCAATTGTTCTTATGCACAATTCTCCCTTCCAATGCTCATTGCATTTCAGGGATGTTTAATTTGTTCACAGGTTTATCTATAGGAGAGTAGTAAGTGAAAAAAACCCCAGAACCAAGCTGTCCAGTGGCTACTCTTAGAAAATTTCTATAGGTAATTGTTGTATGTACATTTGACAGTGAATTGTAGATCCAGTGTAGAAAAATCTTTCATGAAAAATGCAAGTACATTTAGAAGTTTTGAAGATAGAAAAAAAAAAAATCTTATTTAAAAAAATTAAAACATACTGATTTTTTTTTTAATTTAGAGGTGCATCCAAGTATTGCGTCTTGCAAGAGATGTGAACCAGAGGTCTATGGTGTAGACTGAAGGTTCTTCAATAAACATTGCAATAGGCACTGTAGTTTGCAGGATCTACTATGTTCCAAAGCCTTCAAAATTCTTTTTATCAGGTTTGTTCCTCCTGTTTGGTCCCCACTCCTGATGAGAAATACTCAAACCTTTACATCAGCTTTTGTCTTAGAGTCCCAGCTCATCAGCCATATTAAAAAGAATTGGTGCCCACCCCATTTCTTAGCAGGCAGCAGCATCTTCTCCTGGTTTGGCGTTGCATGGACCTCAGGCTCATGGCTTATTTAGAGGACCAGCCTTGTGAGCATGTGGTGACACATGCCCATGGGGCTGGAAGGACAATTTCTTTCACTTAGGGCCATGAGGCACCAGCAAGGCATGCCTGGACAAAGGCTTGTAAAGCAGCTGGTGATCCTACCCTACCAATAGACCAAAGGTCATTGCTTTCATGGAAAAAAACCCCAACAAACCCAGCATGTTTTTAATAAAAATCAAGTCTTTTTAAGGGAGTAAGTAGAACTAACTTTCAAATAACAAAACAGAATCTAATAATATCATGAGCAATTGTCTTGAATGTGTTAGCACATAGGGTGTTTTGTTGTTTTTCACAGCATTTCTAAATGTATTCTGTTTTCTTCTGGTTAGAATAGAAATCTAAATCACAGGACTGGGAAGTGGGGATTGTATTACATGTGCAAGAATGCAGCCATGCTCTTCTGAATCATCTCCCAGCTTAAAAAAAAAGCTTTCAAATATATATATATATTAAATCGTTCTTAAGAAATGCTAACAGTAACCAATGTAAATGAAGAACTCTCCTGAAGACACTGAATTGTAATGATATTTCATTTACATCTACAAATTAAATGCTGTTCTTCTCTCTAAACTTAAGTGTTATTATGCCTGATTACATTTTCAGATTTGTCCCTCTCTTTTGCTCCCCTATTGGACTGTCTGTTTTACAAATAGGTTTAAGCAAAAAACAGTTAACATTTCCATCTCCTGGACATTCATCTCACTTAATTGTGTTGGGGTCAAACATTTCTGGTATGACTAAAATGTATATGGCTTTGCTTAGCAATGCAAACTTACTTGATCTGCTTGAGCACAGCCCAAGACATAATAGTGTTTTTGTTCTGCGCTTTTAGTGAAGACAAAAATTTAGACAGATTTAGGTCAAAGAAAAAAGAGAGTGCTAAAATGCTGTAGAGTTAAAATTCAGCTGCAAGACTAACAACACATTCTAATTAATTGTAAACTTCATGAATACTGATTCAAAGATAATGCCAGTTGCCACAGCATTTGCAATGTTTTTCTTCAAAATAGTACCTCACTATTCTTGGTGCCTAATGCTGCAGTGAAATTTCCTGTTTATTTTACCTCCCTACATTTTTTCATTTTCTCTTTGCAACAGCAAGAAGGGAAATTTTCATTGTGGTGCTGTAAATATGTCCCATTTTCTGCTAGTCACAATGAAGTGGAATTCAAACATCAGGGGCTATAAACTGAAAATATTTATCCACTTCCTGTTCCATTACTACTACTACTAAATTCCAAAGTATTTTAACAACAGAGAGCCACTGCACATGCCAGCTTTTATAATGGTTCTCCCACAGAACATTTTCTTGTTCAAAATTAGTTAGTCAATGACTAGTCTCCACATTCCATTATATAAACTTCAGTTACACATAACCATAAAAACAATGGTGACAAAAAGCAAACTGAAAATATTTGCCTGACTTTTGGATCTGGGATTTGTTTGTGGGAGAAGGGAGATATACCATATATATAAGAAAAAAAGGTGGAAAGCAAAAGAAGAGTAAAAGAAGGTTGACTGAGGAAAAGTTTTTATTCAGAAGTTTTTCATGGAAAATACCAGCAGCATTGTTTTCAAAAAGAAAAGCAAAAAAACCATTAGGGAAATGGAAAAGATCTTGCTCTCTGTGATACTGTGAATCATACATCCTCCAGACGTCTCTGGGCAGCCAGGTTGCAAGCAAGTGGCACTTGGAACAGAACAGGAGGTAATAAACTGCATGGCTTATCGGCTTAGAAGCTAGCATGGAGTTAGTGCCCTGCTGTGGCCACAGGCAGGCAGCAGCAGAGGCAGGAGGAAAAGCACATCGAAAGAAGAGGAGCCAAGGGCAAGGCTTCAGCTCTAGGGAAAACCATGGGAGAGAGGAGCTATTGGTGAAACGTGCTGGGATGCACTGCCTTCACCAAAGCAAGGATGACTGCGCTACAGAGGAGACATTTTCTCTCTGCTCCTTGGGAAATGGTGAGTGCTACAAAATCAAAACTTACTTCTTGCCCTCATTACCCAAATGCACTCACTGATGGGCCAGATTTAGCCCAACCAGCCAATTAAAACATGTCTCCTGCAAAGCTCCAGCCATGGCATAGATTGTACCCAACCTCTAATGCCATGTTCCGCTGTTGCGGTGAGCAATGATCAGCTGAATCAAGTGGACCAAAAGGTCCATTGGTTTGATGCTTCCACAGCCCAAAAGCCTTGAGCATTCATAAGGCTGTGAAAAATACATAAATCCATGCCTTCCCATTGGCTACAGCCCTCCCCTCCCTTTATTTCTCATATTTGGTTGTATTTCCAAAGAGTTCTATGTTCTTTGGTTGTTAATTGGTCCTTGTTATTCCTCCCCACCTACCCCTTCTCCCATTTGCTGTAATTCCTTCTCCCTGCCTCGGTAACACCCCCTGGCTGATGTTCCAGTGGTTACTGTGTGTTTTCCACGCCCATATTGTAGAAGTACAACACCCCCTGCAAGCCAGGCGCCTTCGGGTTTCTCTGTGGATTTTTCTCCCCAATAAACCGTCTGCCCCCACGAAGAAGTCCTTCCACCTTTTTTCCTACCTCCTTCTCACACCTTTGCCACCGGTAGGCAAGGCGAACCTGACCCGAAGCTTCGCCTGCCCTCCTGCGCCGCGATTCGTCTTCCGTGTGCCCTTCGGAGCAGGCAGAGATTGCCCGGTGCCTGGGACAGCGTGCTAGCCGGCGTGGCACCGCAGCATTCTGCAAGTAGGAAATACATAGAAAATCGAAACCTACTTTATTCAAATACAATAAGTATTTAGAGGAAAAAAAAATACGAAAAAAGAGAATTGAATGTTGTTCTCCTCTCTTTCCCAAGGTACTCTTCCCCAAGGTATTTTTCAGATCTCTAAAGACACTCTCACACATGTGACATCAAGGACTGCTGCAAGCTCCTAATCAACCCAGCTGACACTGCTAATTTCTGGACAAATCAAGAGAGAGATAGATTTCATGGTATGTTGTACACCTAGCAAATTAAGTTGCTAGTGGTTACAGTAAAAGTACTAAATCCATGAGATGGGAAGGGGTTGGTATGAACTAGACTGCACTGTGATGCTCCTGAGTTTCAAAAGTGTCACTGATAAGAGTTTCTCACAATGGCAGAAGAAGAAGTGCTCCAAATTAGTGTAAAAAACATCAGCAAGCAAAGAGATGGGAGATGAAGGATTAATGGGGGGCTATGGCTAACACTCAGTCATTCATTTCAGCAGATTTCTAAGACTTCGGAAAAAGGATGGTATTGAAACTCCTAAATCAGTCAACAGCTCCATCCAATAATAAACCCCACAGAGGCTTCCTTCAAGAAAATACCATGATTTCTATGTCATTTAAAGCAGAGGACATCAGTAATACCTTGAGCACAGCAGGCAGGAAAAATGAGTTTGACAAAGCTTGTGTCATAGCTTCAAATAGCTATTTAATAGTTAACTTTTGTACTCTTGACAAACAGGATCTCAACTTCCTCTGACAAGTCTTAGGTCCAGTATATAATTTTCAGTATTTCTTACAAGAAGGTGAAAAAAAGAAAGAAGAAAATCAAACCAAAACCACGTGAAAAGAGTAACCCTATCTGCATTTGTTATGGGAGCCAAAGCAGACCAACACAGAGGTATTATTGGCTAGTCACATGAACAAGGTTAGTGCATCAGCTCATTTGTCATCACATTGTTCTACCCTCTGGTTCACCTAAAATACTATTTCCAGGATGAGTCATTCCACCTAAAGTATTGCTTCACAGCACTTGGATCATAATTAGCAAAAGCTGATTTTAGCCAACAAACCCACCCTAGGTAACTGATACTGTCACTACATCCAATATGACAATAAAAGCATCATTACACATAAAAAAGAATTCATAAAAAATCTTTTAAGGTAAAGACACTCTAGGTCTCTACACTTCATCTCAAATATCATACTTAGTTGGACCTGATGTCCTGTTGTATTTCCCTGCTATATGGTGAAAAACTTCTTTGGAGTCACTGGAATGGTGTCTGGTAGAACAAGACTAATGCAGTAGGGAGACAGGTTGTGAAACGTCAGGCGTGGTACCTGACCAGAAGTTAAATAAAAATGTTCTCAAGTACCCTAAAAGCCATATCCAACAGCTCTTCTTGAACTGCCAGTAAAATCTAGTCTTAGCATCTCTGTTACTGACACTGGTCTACTGAATCAAATGTAAACCGAAAGCAAGCATGCTGACATTAATTATTCATGGTCAAAGTGGTGTCCTATTGTACTCTGTAACTATTGTACTGCCTAAAGGTTTGGGAAATGTAGATATGCAGAACAGCTATTTCTCCTTTGAACAGAGAATGGACATAAGTTCAGGACAGAATAATACCTAGCTGGACTACAAGGAGAAAGCAACTATTATTAAGCAAATAAGAACAGTAATAGTAGCAGAAAAAAATCCCAAGAAAAAGCCCTTGATGCAGAATTGAGAAGGATTAGTTTGGGAAGAGAAAATCCAACTCATAATTGCATTCAGTCAAATTAGACTCTTCTTGGATGTTAAAAATTAGAAGTTTATGAGCAGAAAAAATGTTACTCAAGCCAATGAAACATTTTGAAATGTTACTTCGTGAAAACTCATGATTTCCATACCACCTTTCTTTTCACAGAAGCAGTTAACATACTTATCAACTTGACTGACAGTTCAGGACTGGACATGCAGCTTTGGTCCCCCACAAACCTGACCTATCTCGATTATAGAGGACTGAACATGTGAAAAAGCAAAAAAATTCCAAAAAACCCTACCCAAACAAAGCATCAAACCCCATCTGTATCTTCTACAGGTTACCTCAAAACATATTTAACCAGATGTTTGCTCACCTGTGCTCTGCTTTATGATCCATATTACCCTTCAAAGACTTCAAAACAAAGGCTTTAACCCTTCCCTTAAAAAAGTTTCAAAACTTCTAATGGATGTACACTATCTCAAGGTGCAAAAGTACTCATCAGCCTTGAATTTACAATAAATTTTCTTTTTACAAAATACTATGAAAGAACAAAGAGAAGCATTTATAGGTAATGTTAAGTAAGTATGTGATGTAGGTGTTATTTTCTTCTTATGTTCGTTTTACCAGATAGAATAAATTCATGGTTCTTACGACCTACAATGAAAATACAGTGTGAAAGCACCAAATGAGAACCCACATGAATTTAATTGAATAATGCTGAATAATAATGATTGAGCAATAATTTTCTGAATAGAATTTACTATTTTAAAAGATTGTGCTGAATGTGTTGGAAAATAAAACTCTACAATATTAATGTAGAACTGAGGACTGAAATGCTGCCTTTCTTCTTTAATTTCCCCATTCAGTTTCTTAAACTTACTATAAATACTGACATAAATTTTGATTACTTAAGATCACATAATTTAAGCCACTCCCCCTAAAAATACATCATAGAATCATAGAAACATTTAGGCTGGAAAAGTCCCTTAAGATGATAGAATCCAACACTCAACCTAATACTGCCAAGTCCATCCCTAAGCAATGTCCCTCAGTGTCACATTAACATGACTTTTAAGTACCTCCAGGAATGGTGACTCAAGCACTTTCCTGGGCAGCCTGTTCCCAAGTGCTTCATAACCCTTTCAGTCATGAAAATGCCAATTACTGGTTTACTGCTAGAAAACTAAGATATGATGCTCATACAAAAAACAACCTGTAGCGAGGGTAGAGCTCAGGCCAGTAATCACATCTGCCAAATTTCAGGGTCTGAACCATGAAACCATCTCTGGTTATTTATGATCTATCCCTGACACACCCTCCCTCCACTAAAGAAGCAGAAGCACTGCCACTATTGTAATTCACTTCTAAAGATTTGTAATGTTGAAACATGATTCATGAAGAACTTCTCTACAGGTGGAAAGATTTAATGCTCTAGTGGTTAATTAGCATTGTCAATGACCTTAATTCAGTGAATCTTGGAACTGCTGACTGAAGTGCCTCACTTGATTGAAATACTCCTATTAGTTGTTTGGTCTATAGTAAGCCTTCCTTTCAGGTGAAACCAATTTGGAAGAGGAAAGAAAAATCTCATCACTTAAGATACTCATTGATTTGTTCATATTTACATACAAAACACACATAGGTTTCAGAGGAGACTCTAGATCCCAAACCAGAGTATGGTTTGCTCAAGAACAGGAGTTTTGAATGATGGATGAACAGGTGGGTTCATCGTTCAAAATGTTAGCATATTCCTGATGTCACCCGAAAGCTTGAAATTGCTGCCATAAATGCTGAAGACCAGCATCTGTTTCAGTCTTGAACCCGAATATGGAACTCCTTGCCTGTGTAAGGATCAACATGTGGCAGAGATCACCATAGTTTTTTACCTGTCAGCACTTCAGTGTAGCAGCACAGCCATCCAAATATTTTTGTAGTAGGATAGAGAACTAGAGAATAATCTCACAAGTATGGCGATTTCAGAAAATTTCAGGGGAAATAACAAATGACCTCAAAGAGATCCCATCTTACCATCTGTAAACATAGGGATATAGAAGAAGTGAGCCACATGAACTCTGGCTTTACTGTTCCCTTTTTATTCTAGCATTATATGTTGATGCTCCAGAGAGGCCTCTGAGAACTGGGAAGGGATATTGGCCAAGAAGAGTTCACTGATTTAATAGCTAAGAGAAATTGCTTTCATGAAAACCTAACAGGTTGTTAAAGGGCTACCCTAGAGGGAAGTATCTGCCTCCTGAAGGTTTTCCTGGGTCTGTTTTTGCAGAATCAATCTGCAGCACATGATTTCATACCACCTGAGTTTGACTCCTCACTTTTATGTCCAGCTCTTTAGAAAAGCTCACCAGATTGAGCCCTGATCTTAGCCTGTGACACATGAAGAGGTTTTAGGTCTTAAGCTCCTTAGAAAAACTAACCACATGCACTTAAAATCTCTGACACACACACACATGCACACACCCCTCAACTGATTAACAACTTGCTCAAAACTGAAGCCTACTTGATGGCAAAATTTGCATGGCAAAAGGAAAGGTGAAAAAAGTCACCACTGAAATGACAAATCTCTCTGTCACTCTCTATTTTAAGAAAATTTAAAGATTTTAATCATTCTGCTTACCTCTGTCAAGTCATACTGCACACAGATAATACAGGTTTACTCCCAGAAGTGATTTCACTGAGGAACTCAGAGTAGCTGATCAACATTTAAGAGAAGAGATTAATAACCTGAAGAGAAGCTGTCCCAAATGAGCAATCTCATCTGTTATCTTTCTCCACATACTTTTACTTACAAAACTGATAAGTTTCTGTAAAAAATAACAAGACCTATTCCATTGTATTTGGTTATTATCAATTACTATGCCCTAAGAGCATTTTATGGACAAGGAAATATACTATTTTTGCATAATTTGAATGGAATTTTCATGTGTTAATAAGACAAGATATTAATTTGAAGTCTCTATTTATTTCTGTACAACTGAACAGCCATTTACAAAGCACATACAAAGCCTTACTCAAACTACCATCTCAAACATTTCCCATTTTCCACTTACTAGACATCTGACCCCTTAAGACAATGACAATCACATCAGAATTTTTTTAATGTTCCTGAAGAAAAAAAGAGCAGAAGAAAAATCACAGACCTTTTCAAACTTAGCACTTGCCATACTGAAACACTGCAGACATTAGGTCTGGGCATGCCACCCTCCTGAGCACCTAGGAAAAAAGCCTGTGGGCCTGGCTTGGGAAAATTCACCATGAATGAATAAATTCAGTATGAAGTCTTGGGATTTTTTGGTCTGTGTTTGAAAAAAAATTCTAGGCAGCTGTAAATTGACGATTCTAATGTTTGCTTCTGAGTAAAACTAACTGTGTTTCTAATGCAATGTTTAAACACCCAAATGTTGCATAAGCACAATTTTCACTTCAGGTTAAGCTACCTAGTGGGATGGTGATTTATTTTCCTTTGTAGATTTTCATTTCGGAACAAAATCCTTTTGTGTGATCTCTTCTTATTCAACTGCCTGCATCACTACCTACACAGTCCTCTATAAAGTTGCTAATGGAAATTGTCCCTCTTGGTTAGTCATGAGAACCTCAGGCAGTGTAATTTACATAGATTTGGATGAATACAAGTAGGAGAAAGGGAAATACTCTCCAAATGCTGCCGGGCACTAAATAAAGGTGAATCAGTGATCCCCTCTCTGACAGTATGCCCTTAACACCAAACCTCCTCCAACATCTGTAACATCTTTCTCCAGCATCTGTGTAAATGTGCCTGTTGCTTTCACTGGCTGTGGTCTTCTGAGGTGAACTGCCTCTGTCTTTTTACATGGCTTTTTACTTTTGTTCTTTGCCATCAGTGTGAACAGAATGAGCTCAAAGAATTGGACTCTTGTAAGGTCTCACTCTTTACCTACTAGGCAAGCAGACACTACAGACAGGCACATGGACAACCGCAGCACCGCACTTCAAATATCCCATTTCTCCCTCATAAATATAAGATGGGAAAACTGACTCAGAAACACAGACCTATTTCAGGATGATTGGTTTTAGGAGAAATGAAGCTTCAGTGAGTCCCATGAAAACACAATAACATGGAAAATGGAGCTCCCAGGAGGAAGTGGTGCAAGATAACTATTGTCTCTAGATGTATCAACAAAACCCCTTATGATTTTGGGCTATTTAAGGAGTATCTTTAATTGTATCATAATCTGGCATGCTTAAATCATTTGGCTGTGATGAAGCATTTCTCTGTGTTTTTCAGGGATTTTTTTCTGTTTATATACCCCAATAATTTTACGATGAATGCATGGGTTCCTAGATAACAAAATTAAAAATTTTAACAGTGAGTTGTTATTGTCAATTACCTTTCACTGATCCCTAAGGAGGGATGCCTGGGGGTCTGTAAGATCATAGCTGAATACCTTTATGATCCTTGCAACACTTATTATTATTTATGTTCCTACAGAAATATTTCTTAGGTCTTTTCAGGATAAATTAAAACATTTCATTTACCAGGGGGCTATGGTTAGAGTTAGGGTTAGGGGTTAGGGGTTAGGGTTAGGATTAGGGGTTAGGATTAGGGTTAGGGGTTAGGGTTAGGGGTTAGGCGTTAGGGTTTAGGATTACAATTAGCCTTAGGGGTTAGCTTTAGGGGTTAGGGTTAGGAGTTGTGGTTAGGGTCAGGGTTAGGCTTAGGGGTTATGTTTATGGGTAGGGTTACAGGGTTAGCTTTAGGGTTATGATTACCATTATGATTCGGGTTAGCGTGTAGCGTTAGGGGTTAGGGTTAGGATTAGTATTAGGGTTTGGCTTTAGTGTTAACTGAGGGTAACTTTGTCTTTCTAAGGGTTAGGATTAGGGTTAGGTTTAGGGTTAGGATTAGCTTTAGCTTTTCACTGAGTATATCTTGGTCCATCTAATAACAGAATGGCCTCTTAAAGTTCCCAGCTCTCTACATTGATCAACAGGCATACTTAAGGGAACTTCTCAAGGTCTTCAAGAAGGGAAATGCTTGGTGTTTATAATTGATGGTTCTCCTGAGAGGCTTGTCATCCTAAAATGCCTATCTCACTGAGACTAAAAGGAGCCTTATTTTTATAGATGTTGATTCACCAAATAATATTTCAGTACAGTAGTTTCTTCAAGGTATAGGTACATCAGTTCAGGTGTGGTTATCAAAAGGGCAAGACTCAGATCCTTGATGGTACCCATGTGAAGATTCACAGAAAACACTGTGGAAGTTTGGTGCCTTTCAGAGACTGTACACATCTATTTTAGGTCACTCTAAAGGAGCAAGGATAAGAATTTCTCATGCAGGTTATGTTAAACAGAGATTCACACAAAGGCATTATGTTAATTAAAACAGTGTATTTAGTATCAGAAGATTCAAAATTAGTCAAGAATATTGCTGCTTGGACACCAGTCTCAGAATGGCATCTTGTCTGTTCATGGCACATCCTTGGTGAAAACACTGCTAGATACTTTGCCTTTACCTGGGAGGAACACAGGGCAAGAGCAAGGGTATGGAAGGCTATAGCCTTGTCAGTGCCCCATGTCCCAAATTACTCTTTTTTAAGTCTTAAGTTTGGTTTTTGTACATTTGCTTTTTCTTTTAAAAGAAGGAGGATAGTGCTCTCTTTCTCAAAGTCTTTTCCCCCCTAATTCCCAGAGATGCTGAGCACCAATACATAGCAGGAAACGGATGTTGCGTAGTATGAAGCAAAGACTCTGGAAAGAAGGAGACTGGGGTGCACACATGCTGAGAGTTTAAACCAATAGTTACCAGTAAATCTGTTTCATGTTTATATGTATACATATATTTGGTTAGACATTTAATTGCAAATATTGTTTTAAAATGGGAATGAGGAGCTGCACTCACTTTATCTGCAGCAAGGAAAACCTTGCCCAGTGTTTGCCAGCTCAGTAAGTATTTTCTTGTGGAACTAACAGTATATATTCTGGAGGGCTAATGTGCTCTCTCAATTGTTTTTCTTCCTCTTAGTTCTATTGACAGTAAGATTTGTACTGCCATACCCCAACAGTCATTACACAAATAATTTTTAAACAGACCCACCCTAAAAATAGAAAGTTATCTCAAAGAGTATATGCAGCTTCTTTGCTAGCTATTGTGCCATATATAAAATACAATTTAAAAAAAAAAATAATATGTAGCAAATGGAATTTTAGCTGCAAGTTTTTCTTATGTACATCCAGGCAAGGATTCACAATTAAAACAAGCATCAAAACAAGGTTATGTAAGCTATCAGCTGTTCTCACTGATGAACCCCTTGGCTTCTTGAAGGATTAGTTGCCAGAAGTAATGCAAACAGAAATGTAGTGGATATTTATACAACTATTGCATTATTCAAACAGAGACTGATCTTGGTAATTGTTTTAAGTTGTTGTCCTAGATTTCTTGCATTCCTATTAATTTGACAGGAATCTGGGCTAGGAAAGGCTTAAAGGTTTAGGAAGACAGTTATGGAGAGGCAATACCTTCATCTTCATTGAGACAGCTTGCTAGGTGTTGTTTCCTTATAGTAAAGTTGACACTTTCAGTGACCAAAGAAACTGCAGTACATTAAACTGTAAAAGAGCTGTGAAAAGTTGAGCCTTCTTTATGTCCAGGTACAATTCAAAGGGAAAGATGTAACACTCAGATTCTAACTAAACAAACAGCATAGCAAGAACATTTGCTCCTAACTATGTACTAAGAGGCAGATAAAATTGGCACCACTGATGCTGTGAAGACAGGCTTGCACAACTGGAGTCAGATTGCTGCCCCAAACAAAATCTGCAGTTGTGTCGCTCAGGCACTGAAGGTAAGTGTGAAATACCTCCTTCATGATGATTATGAAACAGAAAGGAATGAAAACCTGGCAGAGGGAGAGAGCTAGGAGTGAACACACTGCTGAACAAATATGAAAGGAGCAACATTTAGAAAGTAGTGATTCTGAGCAGGGAGTGCCTTCTTGCAAGTCTGACATTCTGATTCACTAATGCACAAAAAGCCTTCTGACAAAAAGCCTTGAGCTGGCATTCTCCATGTAGGCAAGATTGTGGAAGTTACTGGGAAACCGTTTCTATGGGTGAGCTGCCACGGCTCAGAAGCTGAAAAGCCTCACTTGGTGTGGAGCACTTTGTGAGGCTCTCTGGAAGACTGTAGAATGGGGACAAGTGCAGACACAAGAATACTTGTTATCCTTTCATGTCCCATTCCCTTCTTCCTCTTGTTTGTGTTTGTCAAACTTGTGGATTTTTTGAGAAAAGCAGGAGGTGTTACTGAGTTATGTGAATTGCTGTGTTCACTCTCCCTTTGTTTTTTCCACAATCTCCTCAATGCAATGAAGATCTGTTTCTTGTATTTTCTGAGGAACACCATCAAGTCTTCAATTCCTCAAGTCTGAGGCAGAGACTACCTGGACAGAGTAACTGGAATGTCACCTCCTGTTTATATTGCACATCTGGTGCTACACATCAAAGGTCATCTGAAGGTACTTGAAAGCAGAATTGCTGGTAAGTCAGAGGTGGCTTTTCACTTCGTCTTAATCAGTGAAGGAGGAATGAGATGCAGAATGCTTATGGAGAAAAATAAAAAAAATTACTCTCTGAAAAGAAAAAAATAAAGGAACTTCCTAATCTGTGCATCAAAACCCCCTCCCAAATCTATTGGATCAGAAACTTTTCCTAGTACCAAAAAGCATTGGGTAGAACTGAAGACTTAAAATATGCAGACCTGAAAACTCAGACCATCTTCAGGTCTGGCGTGACTTTTTTGTGTAGTAATCAAGCATATATTTGGGACAGCAGCAGTTTCCCTGATTTATGAAGCTGAGGGTTTAGTCCACTAGTTTCAGAAGGAATTGATGGTGGCCAAGCAATGCTCAACAACCTGCAAAACTGAGCTTTCGGAGAAGTGTTGAAATATACACCAGTGAGGATGATTTTTCATATTGCCAAGTATCCTCTATCTATAATCTTTGCAAGCCTGAGGTTGCTCTCATTCTGGTTACACAGTGCTTTCCAGCTGGCTGGAGTTCTGAAGTCAGGTTCACAGGAAGGGGAGCAAAGGTTGGTCACTGAGCCACAAATATGACTTCTAGGAATCAAATCCCACAGCATGAGCCTGAGGTTCAAAGTGAAATTTTTCCATGGATAACTAGCTATAAAGGCTTTTTATGAAGAGCACTTTCACTGAATCAAAGCATGGGACCTTTCCCAGTTCTAACTTAACCTCTGTTCTTAATTTCTTGAAGTACTGAAAACAGAAATGCGAAATCAAGAGGGTCATGCAAAATCCAATGCTTTCTAATGAGGAATAATACTTATGTTTAATCTAACATATGCAGAATTAAATAAACTGTTATAGGAAACGCATCAAGAATAGCTATACATATCTAACAAGAACCAAGAGCTTTGATATCTTTAACATGAGTCTATGTGTAAATTTAGCATAGCTTGAACATAAACAGCCATCTGTGGTCATTTTTGACAATGGCTTTCTTAAGCAACAAAACACATCAGATCCAAGACAGAGTACCCCAAATAGACTATAGTTAGCTGCTGGGATTAAATGGTCACTTTCTGAAACAAGTACTTAGTCCTCAGGAATGTACCGTATTTTATTTCCTTAAAGACATTCATTCAACAAAAAATGCTATAACCTTTGAGTTAACTAACAAAACTGGTGAGGTACAAAAATCAATATTTATACATTGAAACTGAAAACTCAAGGGTTTCTACTGTGCTGAACAGCAGAATATAGGTCCTTTTTATAAACAATCCCTACTGAAAAAATGACAGCTCTGGCACAACTCACAGTAGGAAGGGGGAGAGGTAAGACACATTTTTTTTGTTGTGGAGAAATATAGTCGTGCTTTGAAGAATGCATGTCAGAGAGATCATCCTTTGAACTTGCTCTAACAGAGATATTTAAAATATCTCTGTGCAGAGAGAGATCTTGTGGTGGAATATGTTAAAGTGTTCAAAATGGTGAAACAAATAAGAGGGATTTCAACACTGAGCTTATCCACAGAGTCAGAAACTTCAATGCTTCTGCATGTTAGCTAGTGGGGTGGATTTTGAAGGAAATATAACAGCTAGACTGAATCATGTTGAATGACAATATCTTAGTAATGTTTTATATTTTATCCCACAGGTTAAAATTTCAGTAAAAAGGAAACCCAGTATTACTTTAAAATTTTCAGATGAGATTAGGCAGAAACAGATGAGACTAGCAGACTACCATGACTCATTATAAAGCACCAGTAAAGCTGTCTGTGGAAGTTCTACAGTGAAAATCAAAACCACAGAAGACTGTAACTACACTGGGCCTTGAATAAGGAAATTGAAAGCTGATTCTCTACACAGAATACACAAGTGCATTCCATGCAATATCACTGCAGAGAAATAGAGCACACACTAACTACACACGCATGCATTTCTCAAGGTTGAGTTTTGTGGAAACTGTGAATATCTAGGTAGACAGAAGATTGAAAAAATCTCAGTTGTAACTAAGCACTTAGCAAATACTGGCCTGGAATAGTCTTCCTCATAATAAATCTCACAAGAGCAAGCTCAGGAGGAAAAACGTCTTTAAGCATCAGTATGAAGCACTCTTATTCATTAAGCCTCCAATTCATATGAATGTGACTACCCAACCTACTCTTCAACCAGCAAAAAATATGCTTCAAGTATTAGAGGGACTCTGTAGGAGCCCAGGCAGGATAGCAGCTGTCCTTGAAAGAAATTATAATGAAAATATATCGAGGTGTCTCCTACACCCTTTCATACACAACTGTGTTCTTATACCAAAGAAAAGGAGGTACATTGCACATAAGAATGTTTATTACTCAACAAATATTTGAGACCAGGGCAGGTCTCAAATTGTACTGACTCAGGCTAGGTATAATTTGCAGCAGCATGTGTAAATAACAATAATAATCAACTAGAACAAGGCAATTAGGATTTTTGAGTGATCCCTCTGCATCTCCTTCTCCTATTTTTGTTTGAGACCTACTTTATTAAGAATGACATCTTTGCCTTTTTCTTAGAGCTTATTCCAGTGCTAAGTCCAGCTCAGCAGCCTGTAATAAGTTGCACTGCAAAAAAGTGACTGTTCACTAGGCATTTTCAAAGGATTATCAAAAATCAGTAACTTCAGAATTGGTACTGGTTAAGACAGTGTACCTAACAAACAAGTATTGCAGGATCCCTTCAGAGTCACCTGACAGCACTTTTTAGTTTTCTTCATCCAACCTTTACGTTGTCTGACATAAAAATTAATAAACTGGGCTCTTTTAACAAGCACTGTCTTCTTTTCTGCTCAGAACATCACATAAATTCTAAGTAAGTATTTTTTTCATACATCTCTCTGTATGAATCCATATACAACAACTTAACGAAACTCTCATTCTGTGAATCCCTGCTGCCTGCTGGCATGTAGTTCTATTACACTCAAAATATTTAGTGCTTTTTTTCCTTATTGTTTTCAAGTATTGTATTTCATTCATCTCTCTGTTACAGCTACAGATAAGATCCAAGGAACTTTTGGTGTCTACTAACAGGTGCCCAAAAATATGTGTAGCTGGGGTTTTGGCTGCTCATCCTTCTTATACTGATCATGTGGTGCTATGACAACATTCTGCCACATCCTGCTCATGTGGTGCTATGGCACAAGATTGAATACTTTGTTTCAGAAACTCATTTCAGCAGAAAAATACCTCAATGATAAACACTACATGCCCACTCCATCTGCTTTTTTCACCCCACTTGGGCAGAAATACTTGCTTCCCATGAAAAAGTCTGACCAAAAAGCTCTTCCAGTGTTAGTCAAAGCTCACAAACTGGCACTTGGAAGTAACAGTTCTACCCACATGTGATTTGAAATGTTTTTACTCCCATTTATTTCTCTGACTTGACTAGATCTTCCATGATGCTGTTTGGTATCAGATTCCCATGATCCCCTAGAAAAGGAAAAAGGCTTCTCCTTATACCAGGTTGGTCAGGACTGGTTGGACAGGAAGTCAAGTTCATAGAAAAATGTAAGCCCCCTGAACTTCAAGCCATGGAAACAAGATGCCATGGAAATATCTCTAAGCTGTCACATTTTAGGTTTTAGCCACCTTTGCACTTTTTGACCATCAGCAGCTTCTGATTATCTTTTTTTTTTTTTTTTTTGAAGACTGATCATTTCTGAAACAAGGAAGTAATTTGTGCATAAAAACTGCCTCCTGTTATGCTTTTGGTCTTGTACTAGTGTCTGGGGACTCGTGAAGGGCAGAAAAGAAATTTCCTGTATATATGGTCTTTTGTGCTGATGAGGCAAGCAGGACAAATGAGAATGGAATGCATCTTTGCTGCTGCTGAAATACCATTCTATGCTTAATTCAATTTTGCTTGTGTATCAAGAGTGATTGAGAAAGGATATGCAAAAAGTCTTGGTGTATGCCCAACATGAACAAGTATGTAGAGTACCAGTGAATTCAAACTTATGTTCGTCATTCTTTCTAATGTTCTTTTGGACACTGAAATCATTGATAAAACTTGAATACCAGTCACAACATGAATAATACATATGTCAAAAATTAGTCCACAAATGAACACAGCACACTGCATAAAAGCTAATGACTCAGTGAAAAGGCAGAATCATTCAGATGGATAAGAAAGGAATTTTATGTAGTCCTCCCTTATGAGATCCTCCCTAGAACCATATATTTCAGTTCAGCAGACATTAAACTGTAAAACCCCCTCAAATACCCATAAATAGAACACTATAAGCATACCTGACAGGGAAAATAAACTTAACTCCAACTTCAGGTGATCTAAAGTCTCTCATCATTCCAATCAGATTTCTCTGATTTTTAGGTGTTTGCTGGGGGAACAAATAAATGACAACAATTTGTAGCTTCCTCTCCTTTCCTTTCTAATTCCTCCCTACATTCTGGAACAAAACCACTATATTTTCATTATTTAGAAAATTTCTGATATTTCATTGAAATAATACAAAGACTTTATGCTCTTTATCGACAAATTTGTAGGTATGTATAAATGTTCTATATTCCATTTTATCATCATCATTGGTGGTCTTGAAAACAAGATAAATACTTTCATAGTTACACTGACCATTGAGTTAACAATTAACTTAAATACTTGGATTAGCCAGAGCATAAAACCATAGAAGAAGTAAGTTCAAATCCAGCTGTATGTCAGGCTGTGTGTCTATAAATTTATGTCAGCATCATACTGCTTCCTCCTTTCTTTGTATGGATAAGGAAATTTCAAAATAACAACAGATATTCCAAAGTACACCTTGATTTCAGGTTGCAACATAAACATTTTTGGCACAATTTCTTTCCTTTTCCTTAAATTAAATTCCACTTTGCTTTATTTTCAGTTCCCTTAAAGTGCCTTGTACTGGAATTATTTATTAGCTTAAATGAGGTCTAAGGAGAACAAGATCTAGCTCTCTACACTCTCCACCAAGCCTACCAGCTTTCTTCAGAAAGCTGCAATAAATTATAGTTTCATGACACCAAACTCCTGCTGTGTGTTGTCATGGAACACACATGGTATTTGTTGAAACTGATCATTTTCCAGGATATATTTGGTGAATTGGTAAATTAAAGTCAGCAACAAGAAAAGCCAATCTTACTTGTACACTTCCAAATAATTCTTCCCGTTACAACAGCTATTTCGTTTGAGCAGGATGCTGTTCAACTGGAAGAATTCCAACCACTCCAGTAAGAAGGGGCTTTGTTTCCAGTGCTGTGTGTTCTCCAGTTAAACAAGATGCACTTGATCATTGTGTCATAGCAACTGATTTTAGTCCCTGCTTAACAAGTTTGCCCCAAAAACATATGGCTGTCACTGGGCTACCAAAACTCATTTTAAGCTGTTAGTCCTGATTTTCATTATCCGTGTTAAAAAATCATAAATTGAGAGCCTACCTGGAATAAAGGGATATAGCACTAGGGTTGCTGGTTATTCTCTGTGGCTGGAGCAGCTCAAGACCTCTTAGCAGACTTCTGTAGGACAGAGCAGCAATGGTCTCAATGGTCTGTTCTACAGAAGATAACAAAATGGTCTTTTGCACCATGGAACAATGCACTTGCAGGCCCTAAATCTAGCATACAAAAGTGGCATTTCCAAGCAGGGAGCTCATTCAGGTAAGGCCAGTACCATCCTGCCTGTATAAAATTTGCTAAAATGGTATCAGAATGTTCCCGTAGAAGTGAAAGAGTTAAACAGAAATCTTGTATAAATCACATTTTGGAGGAATCACTCTGTTACAACAGATTGTGGAGCACTATTTTTTCCCACTCTTTCTGATACAAGCACCCTAGGCAAACTTGCTAATTAGAGCAGCAGATGTATGCAGTGCCATGTCTCTGTGAAGTTATTATGCCCAAACCAAATTTTGTCACCAGCAGCCAATAATCCATTTGTCTACCAAGGGCTTGAAGTGGCCATATCAATTATTTAAAAACATACTAAGAAGAGGAATCCATTTAAAATCTTCTGGGAAGCCCAGTTATAAAACAGTGCATGTTCAAGTTTCATTCACAATACTGTCTTTTTAAAAATACAATATTACTAATTAAGGCTTAGTGCATTAGGCCATTAGTACTTGAGTGATTCATGACAGCATAACGATCTTGCTTGTAATTTGTGCCTTAATTTATGGGATACTAAGAAAAAACAAAAGGGAAAAAACCTAAGCAATTTACAAAACTGAAACTCATCCAAAAACTGCTTGCAGTAATTTCTCCTGAAAAGTGATTTCACTGTATGTAAGTGCTATGCTGGTAAGAAAATGCTTCCTATCAATAATTAAAGGATAATGAAAGTTTCATGTGTCAGAAGACGTCCTCAAAACAGGACTACAAAGAAGAACATTCCTTTTCATTCAGACCGTCCACATTTTAAACCTCAAAATAACACCCTTCTCAAAGAAGCATTTTAAATAAACAATTTAGTGAAATTTATGACTATTCAAAACTCACCAGAAGCTGTCACAACAATGCAAATTAGCACAATTCTAACAAAAGTTGCAGCAGAAAACAAAGGTCTGCACAGTGCCAAGCATCCCTGAATGCCATGGTTAGCCATGAAAGATGTGGGTGGTTATCATATCAGGCTTATGAACAAAAGCATTACAAAGAGGGTCTACAGACTTTTGTTGATTGCAAGTCTCTTAGTTGTCTAAGAAGGTCCAGCCGTTGTCTGACTCCTCTAGTTGGAGTATGCTGAGGGTCTGGAGCTGTCAAGGCTTGGAGCCCATCAGAGACCATCTGCAGAGTTCTCCTCATCTGTCTACCCACACATCTGAAAGAAATTTCTAGGGACTGGATTGTATTTTGAGCTTCACATGCTCCTGGCAGATGTGGCTGATATCAGCAGAGACAAGAGGAGGAAGGCAAGAAGCACATTGCCAACAGTGTTTCAGAAAAACAGTCTAAAAATAACAGTAATTCTGCACTCTGATTTGAAATATCCACATCTAAGATTGACAAAGACAGAAGGTTAACAGGATTTTCAGAGAGGTCTTTGGCGTAAAATCCTCTTTAATATTGATGGCAGTTAGTGAGTGATGTTAGAGCGGGATTTTCCAAGAAGACTAAGTTTTTGTCAGCTTATCCTCCTGCTTCATCAACTCTAGTTATTATTGAACTCCACTGTCTTCACACTATGTGAGAGCACTTATGCTTACAGATGGGAGGACCAAACAAGCAGCAGCATTCCTTGGGAGAAAAACACTTCCTCTGCTGCCAAGGAGGCATCTTCACCACAACTTTGCTCCTTCGAGAGTTTGCAAACCATCCTGCAAGTGAGATCTGGTATGTTGGATCAAAACAGCAGCTAAACAGCAGAAAACTAACACATGGGTGGGTCTGAATGAGGTCACAGGGAGCAAATTGCAGCCAGGACATTTGACAGCAAGCCTGTCACATTGCTAAAATGCTACTGAAGTGCAAACTCTGCACGATTCCGAATGGTTCCGAATGGATGCTGGGCTTGGCGTGAGGCCACTGGCTGCAATTCAGGAGGTGTCTGCTTCAAAAATAGGTGAAGTCATTGCAGTCTGAAGAATTAACTAAACCTCTAACTAAACATATTTTTATACTTTCCATTTTAAATGGTTTAATATTACAGAGCTACTCTTCTACATAGCATTTAGGTGGCAGTTTAGAGCAACATCTGGATTAGTGGAACCATTTTTATTAAAAACCTGTCAGTTTTGTAGTGAAAAACATTAAATTTGGATTAAACCCTCTTGGTCAGTCTCTGTTTCTGGCTATCAAATGGGCAGGTCTGGTTGGTGTCTCCTCTATCCAAAGTCCATAACTCTGGAGAGAACCAGCAGCCCTCTCCTAGAGGGAGCCTAAGGACTCCCTTTGATCTCCTGACCTTCCAACACAGACACTGCCTGTCATCCCATGTCTGGCTACACAGAGAACTTGGAGTCTCTAATCCCCTCTCCACCTCTCCTCATGCGTATAATTAACCTGTAACTACAGTTACTATTTTAAAAGTAGAGCCTCATCTCATGATAAGCTTATTTCATCACATTTTGAAATGTAGGTAACTTCCGTTCAGTAAATTCAAAACTCCCTTCAACAGGCTCTCTGTTTAGCAGGCTGCAGTACACAAGTACTCTTGGTAATGGAGTTGCAGCAATTAGGTCTGGAACCATCTGAAGACGACACTTGTTTTTCAATACTCAACCACCTTGATCAATCTTCACCATGTAGGAGCTTGGCATGCCATTACAGACCACAGCTGGTATTTCCAAGTTCTTGTACTCATCCAAATTTATCATGACTTGATTACTAAAGTCAAGTTGAGAAAACCTTGGTTTGTATCATCTTCACTCTCTGCTCCTTCTCTCTCCCACATTCTCCACAAAAGCTGAAAATCTTTGATTTTGCTTTTCTTAGCTTCATCTCCATTGCCCCATTGTATTTCCTTTTGGCTTTTTTCTTCCTTTTTTTCCATTTTATTTTTTCCTCATGATTTATGGAAGACCTAATATTTTCTAAAGGCGGTAAGAATTAATTTGTAGTTAATGTAATCTTATTGATAAAAAGGTTGACTTTCTTGATTTGTTTTGGTCATGTAAAAACAATCCCCGAAAAATGAGATGCTACCTAGTTGGAAAACTCTTTTGACAGGGCTTCAGTAATAACTCCAAACTATGGACCCTATGCTGCCCCATGAAATACAAAGCTCTTACAGGTTATTTTTTATGACATTATTTGCTATGATACCTCTCCCTGATGTGCTGATTCTTACCATAGCAACAGCATGTGGAAAAAGAAATTCAAAATCAAAAAGCATCCAAAGCATCCCAGGAAAACAGATCAGGCACTGCCATGACACATAATTATTATATTTTTTCCAGACCTATAGTTCATTTTATAATTTAAAAATAATCTGGTGGGTTTTTTTCTGTGGGGTTTTTTTTGTTTGTTTGTTTTTTTTAATAACAGCAACATAAACCACACTTCTGTGTGCATTGCTGCATTCTTTTAAGCCAGCATAAACATTCTGGATTGACGAACAGAGTTAGTGCTAAGGACTCCAAGCTCCTTCCCAGCCCTAACCTTTGTGCATGCACACACTGGCAATCTATTCCCCTACATGGATTTTGAATCCCTTCCATGCCCAGGTCTGCAGGACAAATACAACTCAGAGTTGACTCCTAGAAACACTCAAATGTGAAACCACAGTCCCGCTAGGTTAAATGGGACAAATCCAATGAGGGAACTTATTTGCCCACGTAGGTATGCAGAAATCTTAATGCTGTCACACACACCCTTTTCCACAAAGAGGATATCTACACCAGGATTAAAGGTGGCTCATTACTAATGGATTAATGCCTTGCAGATAACATGCATAGTCATTCTGCAGGCAAGGCAAATGTCACTGGCCCCAGGAGAAAGCTGAAAGGAGTGTTTGGTGCTGGGCAGCTGATATGAGTTGCAGTTCCAGCTGCTTCATTCACTGTGGAATTTTACTGTTTCAGATGCTGCTTTTTGTAGTAGTACTATAGCATCGTCAGAGTAGATACTACTTATTGTGGTATTTAAAAATATCTAATAAATAGAACAGAACTGTATCTTATCCATCCGTGTTAAATTTCCAACAGAAAAATAATGACAAGTAGTATACAAAGAAGTGGAGAAGTGGTTTTTTATAAATGAAAAATGCAATAATTCCACTTTAGGTAAACACTAACTACTTGTATAACATAGTAATGTATATACTTGCTTAAAATATTTCACACATAGGAGATATGACTTAAAAGTTGCAAATTATTTAAAACCTTCCATATCACAAGTTTACTCCTTGGTTTTTGAAAAAGAACAGAAATAGAAAACTGAAAAGATTGTGAATGGATAGAATATTTCATTTGGAAGGAATCTAAAATGATCATCTAGTCCAACTGCCTGACCAATTCAGGGCTGACCAAAAGTTCAAGCACGCTACCATCAAAATACCTCTTAAACACTGACAGACTTGGGGCATCGACTACCTCCACAAGGAGCCTGTTCCAGTGTTTGACCATCCTCCCAGTAAAGAAATGCTTCTTCATATCTAGTGTGTCTTGTCACTAGGAGAAGAGCTGAGCACCTCCCTCCCCATGTCCTCTCCTTAGGAAGCTGTAGAAAGGTCACACTTCAACTTCCTCTTCTCCATAACAAACAAGCCCAAAGTCCTCAGCTGCTCCTCACAGGACATATGTTCCAGCTCCTTCACCAGCTTTGTTGCCCTCCTCTGGACACATTCAAGGACCTTCACATTTTTCTTAAACTGCAGGGCCCAGAACTGCACACAGTACTCGGGCTGAGGGTATGCCAACATTGGTACCCATTGCATTTTAAAAGCCATTTGAAATAAATTCTTGAAACATAAAAAAGTCGGCCACTTGAATTTCCTGTTCTCTGTTTACATTATACTTCAAGGATCACAAATAAAAAATACATCTTCCCTTTCCCAGTGATTTTGAAACCAGAAAATGTGCCCAGAATCAAAAGTTAGTAATTTCTGGCTTCCCAAATGAAGTACGAGTGCCAAAGCTACATGAAATCCAATGCATTCTTGATTAAGAGTATTAGATAGTCTGATATGATATGCTTAGAGCATAATGGCTACCTCCTGTTTCAAAGACTAATGCTTAGAATATTGTATCCGTGTAAATGTTAAGGACTCAACTCTCACCAACTGAAATTTAATCCGGAGGGGAAACAGGACTTTTTTTCAAACTATAAACAAAGATTCTTTCTGTCTTACTTGAACTATTTATAGTGAGAAACAAGAACTAAGCCAAATGAAAATGAGTCTGCAAAAAACCCTGTGGAGCACTGCGCACTGGAAGATCAAACCTCCCAAAAGAGAAATGTGGGTAAGGCTCTTGACATATCATTTACATTCTGAAGGTCAGTTGTGAAGTCTGGTTTAAAGTTAGTCATCCATAAGTGGGTAGCATGACCACAAACCTGTTGTGAATAACTCTACACCATTGTCTATCCCCCGCAAGAACTTAGGAGTCATCACTAGAGCTGACCTCTGTCCAGCAAGAACTTTGCTTTTTAAGTCTGGCAGCGAGCAGGACTGCTCCACACTCTGAGTCAGTAAACATCTTACATTGAAGCTCAAGTACAACAGCTCAAGTAGTCCAAAAACAAAGTAATAAAAGCAGGCCATGAACATATTTAAGGGGAAAAGAAACCAGAAAACTGGAGCAGCCTCCAAATGGAGTATGGGAAGTAAAAAAATCCCTAAATAGTTGTAAGAAGGAGTTTGATCAGTACATGAAAGGAATTGTATGACATCTTGGCTGCAAAAGCAAGGGACTGAACTGGATAACCCAGAAGAATCAGTCATATATTTTTATGAGCATGCAATTCTCTATAGGTATGTTTAAAGGGAAAAAAATGAAGTTTTTAAAAAATATGTTATGAAAAGACACCAGAACCCATAGAACATGATCAAAGTAAAATCTAAGATCATCAGCTAGCACTTATGATTTCTTAGACTTTCAAAATATTTTATTTAAATAAGTTAGCTAAGATTTTTAAAAATACATCTTTTATTCTAGTCTAGACAGCATGACATCATCTGCCAGCATCTTATTTCTCACAGGTCTGGGTAAACTGCTTTATTTCAACCCTCCCTTTTAAAGAATGGAATCCATAGTGTGGTTTAGCACCTGTCTGTGTATTTCTGCATAATGTACTTTCCCCATTTAATATTTTAAAACAATTAAAAAGATAACCAATACGACCTGGGAGCTTTATATTTCATTCATTACAAAACATATTCTAATATTTTCCTCCTTTTCTCTGAAGACATTTTATTCTGAATTTACTTTTATCCTTCTATATTGTTTCTTCTTATTCCAAGAGAAACTCGAAGCATACGTTACCGTTTAAAAGTAAGCTTAACATATTCTGCACATGTACAGCACACTGCAGGTGCAGCTCTAAGACAAAAGGGGCAGAAAGATGTTTTGTTTGGGAGTCATAAACACTGGGTTAATAGAACAGTGGGTGTAACACTGGGTTAATAAAAAGTCACCATGGAATATGCTGGGGGCCCATGACCAAGATGCACACGAAGGATGTGAGATGGAAGCCTGAAGCCTCCTGTGGGACTGTTGAGCACTGGACTTTGTCATTCATGACACAAAGAGGTGAAGTAAGCCCCAGGTCACAGGCACTGCTCTGCTCAACAGGGGTCATGAGGGACAGGGTAGCTGCTTGTGAGTAGGAAAAATGCCCTACTTGATCATGTAATTAAAGACTGCATCAGCAGGCATGCCCATGGATACTGAATTAAATACAAAGAAAAACATAAATACTGGCTTTTTGTGACTTCTAAATGCTTGATTTTGCCTCCTAAGTGTTTTTAGCATATTTTTTCCTTTCCATGCAGCCATTTTAACTGCTCACTCTAAGTACTGTCCCAGGTGGCTTCTTCCTTGCATTGTGTTACCACTCCATGTCTTCCTAGCCAGTCTCTCTTCTAAATAATTTATAACTCAGAATCTCACCAGGACTTTCAGACCAAGAGCACAGATCCGTCATCAGCCAAAGTCAATTTTACGCTGCCTTTTCCTGTGCCTCCCCTCCACTTTGCCTTGAGGCAGCTGTAGTGTTAATACAGCAGTTAGTCAGATGGATAAAGGATCTGATTGGGATAAATTTTTATTTTTTTTTTGTATTACCAGTTGCAGCATGCCATTTGGAGGAAAGGAGGATTGTGCAGGACCCCCTTTGCAGAAGGAGCTGGAATTTAGATCAACTTAAGCTGATCTTGAAAGTATACTTTAAACTGACAGTGTACAGCTCCCTTTCAGCCAGCCATTTCGCCTTCTAACATTAGTTGTGCTATCTTCCAATCCAGCCTTCAATCTCCGATATTTGTTATGTGCTTTTTATCTTGCATTCTGTTAAACCTTATTAATCCCATCCCAGAGCAATGCTTTTCCCTCTTCCATCCTCTCTCTTAAGGGCTTCCTCACACTTAAAGGTTTTTTTTAATTTTTGCTTACTCATGTACTTTGTTACTCTTTTTCTTTGATTCCATATATTCTACTATCCCTGATTCTGCCTCCCATTGCTTACACCTCTAGGCTGCACTTGTAGGTGACACACACAAGCAAAATCTGCATGAGGGTACAAATTTAGAAGTTGCTTTTAAGATTTCAGCCCTGAAGATTGAGCATGAGTTTGCCTTTGCAATACGTACTGGAAAGATCACACAGAGTGAAGGATCTGATATTATCCATATGGCACTGCAGATTTCACCTTCAGACTTGAAAGCATCAAAATCGTCCTCTTCCCAGATTCTTCTGTATTGCCAGGCAGGAGAGTTCTGCCAATCCCAAATGCTAACACAGGCACCTATCCCCACTCAAAAAGCAGTCTTAAAACTAAGCTGGTGGCCAGGAACAGTCACATTAACAGTTCTTTTCTAGTTTCTACCCCACATTACCCCTGAAAGCTAACTATAAAAAAAGAGAAGGAAAATAAATTATCTTCTCCTGGTCTTTTACTTTACTATTACTCCTGTGTAAAATTTTGTCTGTGTACTACAAAACACAAGGGTAGGGGTTGCTGAGATGACTAATTAGTTGATGTCTGTGACACAGAAACATAAAATGGTTTGGGTTAGAAGGGACTTTAAAGATCATCTAATTCTAATCCCCCTGCCATGGGCAGGGACGCCTTTCAGTAGACCAGGTTGCTCAAAGCCCCATCTGACCTGGCTTCTAACACTTCCAAGGATGGAGCATCCACAACTTCTATGCATAACCCATTCCAGTGCCTCACCAGTGTCTCCTCTCTGACATGTGAAGAGTAACCAGTGAAGTATCCACCTGCTTCTAGAATTCATAAAATATTTTTGTATTAGGTGAAAGTCCAAATATAGACAAAATAATTTCTTGCACATAGATGGACAACCAGAAACATACAGCTAAACCACTATATTTTAGTATCATATAGAATTAATGTATTTTAAATATTCCTATACTTAACATATGCTTTATTTAGACCTCAGATTTTAGAAAGAACTTTCAATTTATTTCATCCTGTGATGGAATCAAGCAGTGTCGTGTTGCAGAAATCAAATGAAAGTGCCAAGGAATTTTGGTTTAGTTATGCAGACTGCCTGAAACATGAGCCATCTCATACAAGATAAGCTTCTCTGAAGTAATAATAACAGATACTTCACACCTTCCCTGTTGTCACTGTTCTATGAGCCTGTTTGGAGTCTCTCACTTAGGCAAGCAATCCTACTGAAGTCAAGAAATTATTTAACATGAATAGGAGTTACTGAATTTAGCCATAGCTATGCTATCCCATTTTACAGGTAGGAACAGCATCGCACAAACCCCACATTCAGTGCCACTTTAGGAGATGTTTCTAAGACCTGCAATGAGAAGTCCCAAGGCATGGACCATGCCTCTGTAATGGTTAAGTGAAAGCTAAGCCTTAACTTTGAATTTCCATATTTTTATAGCCTAAGTCGTTCCCCATCCAATACTATAAGGCAAAATGTATAAACCTTTTCAAAAGGTACACAAATGAAACAGAACACACTTCTCTATTGGTATGACAACAGCAGAAGGAACCATTCACATTCTTATTTAAACACAAGTATTTACATTTGCTAAATTCTCCCTTTCTGTTCCTGTTACTGCCTCATCTGGGTTATACAAATTTGAAACCTGATCTACTGTGAGGTGTCCCTGGAAGGTGGCCATCACAGGGTTTGGAACTAGATGATCTTTAATGTCCTTTTCAACCCCAAGTCATTCTATGGTTCTGCAATTCTACAAAATTTCATTAAGTTACTGCACTGCTGATAAACACTGTAAGGCAAGGAAGTCCAAAGAAGCTTGGAAGTACATCAAGTACATGGTGCCCAGGTACTTGTCTTCTCCAGAAAGACTGGGTTTTTTGTTTATCCTGAGGGGTTTTCTAAGCCCACTTCAGGGTCCTATTTACTTCCCTGCTGATGCTCCCTGTCTTTAACCATGTTGTCTTTGAATACTGGTGTACTCAAGGTTACTGAGGCAGCCATCATGACCCAAAGATACTGCCTGAAACTGCTAAGGTTGGCTTGTAGATGTTTTATACTGAATTCACCAGGTGGAAGAATGGCAATGGTATAACTGGTAAGAGAATCACACAGCTCATGGGTGTTTTCTTCTATTAGAGCTCAAAGAACTCCAGATGCCTCATTATAAATGATACTGTTGTATGCAAAATGCCAGTATGTTTGAAATAGACCATGTCACTATATACATATGCTGGTTTTAACTGGGATAGGACCAGTTTCTTTCACAGGAGCCAGCGTGGGGCTGGGTTTTGGATTTGTCCTGGAAACAGCATTGATAACATAGGGATATTTTAGTTACTGCTGAGCAGTGCTTGCACTTTCCTGCTTCTCACCCCACCCCACCAGCAGGGAGGCTGGGGGTGCACAAGAAGCTAGGAGGGGACACAGCAGGGACAGCTGACCCCAACTGATCCAAGAGATATTCTTTAGCATATGGCATCATGTGCAGCATATAGAGCTGGGGGAAGAAGGAGGGGAAGGGATGTTCAGAATGATGGTGTTTATCTTCCCAAGTCACTGTTAGAGGTGACAGAGCCAGGTTTTCCTGGGGATGGCTGAACCTGCCTGCCCATAGGAAGGGATGAAAGAATACCTCATTCTGCTTTGCTTGTGTGTGTAGCTTTTGCTTTACCTGTTAAACTGTCTTTGTCTCAGCCCATGAGTTTTCTCTTTTACTCTTTGGATTCTCAGCCCCATCCTGCTGGTGGGGGAGTGAGCAAGTGGCTGTGTGGGGCTTAGTTGCCAGCTGGGGTTAAACCACAACAATGTGTCATTTATATTAATGAAATTATGTTAACTACAAGTCATTAAGAGGACTAAGTTCTCATCAGACCTCTGGGGTTGGCCCCAAAACTTTGCTATAAAACTATTTTTTAAAATGCACAGAGATTGTCAAAAATTAATACTAATAAATCCTTCTGCAACTATTTTTAAGTAAACCAAGAGGCAAATTGTAATCAAATATGGTGTAGTCCTGAGCCATCCATACCTCCAAAGGCCAACTGAGTGAACAAATTAGGTATTTTATCTGTCATTTACAGAAGACAAGCATTTTGCTTCCTTGGGTTGTGTCCACAGCATCTAAATATATCTAAGGCATAGATGACAAAGTCAGATGTTGCAAGATCCATAATTAAAATTACTGGATTCATACTTATTGTTAAAAGCCTTGCCTGCTAGTGGAAATCAATAATGTATTATGTATATCGCCCTATAAACAAAATTTAAGTTTTGTTGCTGATGCAATGGCAGCGCTGGAACAGGTACCCATCTGCCAGCATGGAGTTACAGCAGTGGACTGAGTAGGAGAAACTGCCCCACCCCACTTTCACCTGTAATTACCTGGGCTGCTCCTAGCAGGTTCTTCAGGACATGAGTGATCACTGGGACTTACACTGAATCTCATTCTGAAAAAAGCATTCCCTTTGAACTATGTTTAAAAATGTGCCTCTCCTCACAAGACATGAAATCTCATACTTATGTCAAGCAAATTCTGAACATTTTAGCTACAATGCCACAGCTCTTCTTGCATTTGGTTGGAATTGGTGGAGTGGTTGTTGTCCAAAGTTAACAGTAACATCCTTTTCCCTTTCCTATAAACATTTTCTGCACACTAAACAACCTCCAGCCTATGCTGGCAAGTGGGCTATAGTAGCTGGAAGCAAATCCAGGGAAAACTGGAGTAAATAAAAACATACCACAAAGAAGAAACACTGTAGCTGGAGACCCCTCTCAACAATTACTTTCCACTTGACCTCCTACAAACAGTTGTCATCAGAGAGCTGTGTTAGCACTACCAGACTGTAATTAAGTCTTCCCTATCTAATAAAGGGAAAACCAAGCAGGCTGATGAATACAAACCACAAGACAGAGGAGTTTAATACGGTTGAGGGTGAGGGAGCACTTTGCTCTCTTATTCCTGAAGAACTCAGCCTCTTCCTTCCCCTGCCATGCCTGAGCACTTGTTACCTCTGACACTCATCCACATTCACCACGACCGGGAAAGGAGCTGCTTGTAGATCTGTTCAACATCTGGCTCTTCAGAGTAACACATTTCCCAGGAGGAAAATACTAATTTTCTTCTATGCATAAGCAAGTACAGCAGAAGAAAAAGACCTATTTTATTATAAAAACTGTATTTCCAGCAGAAAAAATGCAAACAAATAGTCATCTTTGTACAAGGTAACATCATTCATCTAAATATCTTAAAATTACAAACATACACTTGGATGGAAACACACACACCCATAGTACCATTTAAAACTAGTAAAGAAAGAGGTATCTAAAGAAAAAAATGGATTAATGTTTTCAGATGCTACTGATTTTTAACGTATATTGTGATTGCATTCTGCGTGGATACAAATAAAACCACCCTATCCCCAAAAATACCAGGCAGCCCTGTGATAATTTTCATTTACTTTGTTAAAAATCTAAGAAAATCCATGGTCAATACAGTTTCCTCAATAAGTATATCCAAATGAAACAGCAACTTTGCCCTGCAACAAAATGTCACTGAACCGGATGGGTAGTTTTAATTTAGGACAAGACAAAATATACATGTTCTTCTTTTGTGGAAGCACCACATCCACAGAATAAAAACTCCTTTCATTAAGTATTTTAGACTGATATTGCAGAATAACAAGGTGCAATAATGCAAGAAAATAATTTCAGTTGGTTAGCAGCAGAGAGAAATCTCACCTTACTTTCATAGCAATAAGGTCCACAAAGTTGGAGTGACTTCTGAACACTCCATTACTTTGTTTATAGCAGTTCACAGCTTTAAAAGGCTTGTTTCAAAACCAAAACAAATGAACAAGGCTTTAAAAGTGAATAAATCCAAGGTTTGATGTCATATCCAAGTCTCAAAATACAAATTAAAGGGATGTTTAATCTAGGTTAGTACACTACAGAATAAGCTAAGTGTTGGTGTGCTGTCACTCATGCCAACGGGAACAACCACCAGATCAAACTCAACATTAACCTGACTTCAACACTTTCATATCCAGCCGAAAGCACTCTTGTCTTTCAGCTGTTATTAAAAAAAAAACCCAAACACATGATTTGCTCTTTTTGTGTACAAACAATCCATATTTTTTTTTCTCCAACAGCCAAGCAACCAGCTTAAGGTATTTAGTGTGTAGATTTGTGAAGTGAGCACTGCTTTTTGAGAAACAGTTAAAAGACACCAGACGAATTCTCTTTAAAAGCTCATGAGAAAAACAATGTTAAGAGTTTTCCATCTCCTGACAGATTTTAGTGTTGCTGTGGTAAAAGAAAATATCTACCTGTAAACGTACAATATGCACCCAATGTAAAATCTAAACAAAATGAGATCTGCTGTCAATAGCATCCTTTGGAAATATCCTAAATCCTGACATGTTGAGATTAAAAATCATAATGAGTGCTGATCACAAGTAACTCCTGGTGACTTCAGTAGGAGTAGTGGATATTTCAGCGTTCTGTGGATTAAAATGAGGTGGCATGATTTTTATCTACAAAACAAGAGCTGTTCTGTGCTACATGTGATTTTAACAGCAAACTCTATCAAAACAGAAAAATTGTATCACATCGCAGTGCTTACCAAGAAAATGTGTTTAGCTAGTAGTCAGGGCTCAGCAGAACAGCATCTGACAAGCTAACATGCATCACCCATATTTATTTATCTAGACTGCCAGTGCACCGTGCTCCTTTTCCATCCCTTTTTCTTACCCTGCATTCCTTCAGGGATGATGTACACAGCACATCAGGTGTCTCTCCCCTCACAGCTATCAAGCGTTAGGAATGCCACAACTCACTCAAAGCATGCTTCCCACTTTCACAACATCAGCCAGCCACAGAAGAAAAAAATCCCAAGGCAAACTTGTGTAAAATATTTTAATTTAGGCTAACAAGAAATGATGAAATGACCCTTGACAGCACAAGACTACTTTCATGACTGCTCATTTTTGCTGAGTGTCATCTATGCAGCATGTGGAAAGATAGGATATTTTGGAATTGCATTAACTAGACAGGAAACATTAATGTTCCTGTATCCATTAAGGCCTCCAAACACAGATTATAACAAGAATTTTTAGCTCATTTGTAAACTTTTAGATACAAAAGTGATACAACCTATTCAAAACCATGTATACAAAATGTTCTTGTATGTACTTTGGATTAACTAGATTTTATAAGTAAATTCAAGTCTCACAGCCAGACAAGTGTAATACTTTGACCTAATATCTGAAACTGTGTACCATTGTGAAGCCAGTTTTCCTTACACGTTCTTAAGCAAAATCACCTCGTCTTGAAACAAACAAGAGAGATGTGAAAAATCCATGAAAAAGAGCTAGAGGCTGTTATTTTGCTTTATATTAAGCGACACTTGGCAAATGGCACCCTGCAAGTTATGCCTTAACATCTTGTTAAAATGCAACTAAAATCTATATTACCCCGCTTCACACACATAGGTAAAATACATAATTGAAGGCACACAAAAGACTTGGGGGAAACATATAAATTACTTGATTGCCTCTGAATAATAAATCATTCCCCAGCAGATTTATAATAGACTGTTTTACTGTAGAAACACACTTCTGCCATCAATAGGCATAGTTTACTGAAGAATGAAAAGCGGTCTAAAACAACTTTGGAATTGAGAAGTAAGCTGGTCTCCAATGCTTCTGCTGGCTGGCCAGACTGATAATGTTTCATGTCTCTTTTTCTCACTGAACACTAATATGTAACAGCAAATGATCCATTTACTTTGGATCACAACTCTATTTTCCCCACTCATCCCTGGAATAACACTGTCTCAGGCTGCTGGAGGAACAGAAATGCTACCCCTTCACATTAGCTGTAAAGTTTTCCTGTTCTGCACTCCTCTAGTGAGAAGCCAGGAGAGGAATGGGAACCATCACCTTGAAGGTGCCAGTAATGATCTATGGAAAGATGCTCTGGAGCAGAGGGGACTGAACTCTGTGGAGAGCTCTGTAGCTTTCCTGCATCCCTGACCGGTTTCTCCCTCAGCAGTCTCTGCCGTGCTCCTTGCTCTATGTGCAGGGACTGTTTGGAAGCTTTAACACTCCTCATCCCAGGAACATGAAATACAGATGCACTTTGCACACACGCATACGCACACACACACTCACTCACTCTCGAGACACACGTGCACATGCACACACACAGCTCCCCCGGCACCACATGCAATTCATTCCAAGTCCCCTGTGTATTGCTTAAAAACAGAAACCAAGCATACACACAGAAAAAAAAAAAAAACCAAACCAAAACAAAAAGAGGACACAGAAAGGAGGAGGGAATGAGGGGGAGAGTCGGGGCGGGGGGACGAAGGAAAAAAGAGAAGCTTGTTTTTTTCCTGCTGTTGCTGTGGCTCCCAAGCATGCAGCGCTAAGGAAGAGTAGTTCCCCACTTTCATCAGCTAGCTACATCCTTGGGATAAAAGGGAGCAGTCCGGAATGATGCTGAGGCTGCAGAAGGCAAAATAAGGCTTTGCAAACATGCCTGACTCCCCATGAAATTCTCTCCTCCACATCCCCTCCTCCCTGAAACCTGCCCTAAATGGGGGGGGACCAAAACCAAAATACCAAAAAAACAACCAAAACCAAAAAACAACACACAAGGAAAAAAGTGATGAAAAGACACAACTCACCTTAACAAGGGGTGTTGGATGGGGTCAGAGAGGAGGAAGGGTATAAAAAGATCTATTTTTAGCAGAGGTTGTGATAGTATTGAAACACACAGACACAGGGTTTGGAAGCAGGGAGAAGAGTATAAAAAAAAATGAGGGGAAGAGAAATTATCAAGAACGTGTAAGTCAGTCTGGCAGGAGAGAGGAGAATCCCCAAGCAAAAAAAATTAAAAAGAAAAAAAAATAAAAAAAACAACCACCAAATGCCGAGAGGAGAAGGAGGGAGAGCGTGGCAGTGCCGGGGTTGTGTTTTGTTTCTCTTCGCTGGGGGCGGGCGGAGGCGGCGGGG
>NW_008239054.1:3819154-3836919 GCF_000691975.1 Corvus brachyrhynchos | reverse complement strand
GTTGGGCATGCCGAAAGGCAGCCGGCGTTTTGGCAGCTGAACGCTGCTTATCGGCGGCACATCAACGTCGCTCGGTGTCGTTGGCAAAAGCATCAGTAACAAGCCGGGAGGCTGAGAACTGCACTTATTCGTATCAAAAGTAGTAAAACTGCGTTCAGCCTTGCCTTTAACACAGAAGTGTGGCTCACAGAGAGCGGCGCCAGCAGATGATGTTCCCTTCTGGTCCAAATGGAGCCACTCTCAGCATTTTGCTGATGAGGACCATTGGCAGGTCACGTTTATCTCAAAAGCTGACAAAATCCAGCAAACATTTAGATGTTACTGAAACATTTTACCCGATTTAACACCCCCAGGAATACTTTGCAACTGAAAATAAATCCTGTTAAAGTTGTTTTTAAGCAGATAAATATAAAAACTTTGGACACCTTTTTACATATTCATTGCTTAGATTGAAAGAAGTAAAAAAGAACAAAAAAGAAAAAAATGGAGAATTTAAGTGCAGAGAAATTAATGAGCTTTAAAAAGTACTTTATTTCTATCTACAGTGCTATTAACAATTGCAAGTAAATATGTCTGTTTATGACGTGTGATTTTTAATTGGCATTGTACCATAAATGATGAGAGCAAATGCAGGCCAAGCTGTTGGATCCACAACCTGCAACTGATATACAAGCTGTGCTTCAGCACCACTGTTACACTGAGATAAGCATATATAGTAAATAGTACATAGTTACTCCATATGTACGTAGCAAATAGGTGTGGTAAATAGTAAAAAGGCATGTTTCAGGATGTAAACTAATGCTGAGAGACACTTACTCTCACTAGTGTCTGCTGTTGATAATTGGCGTAGATAAAGGTATCTGGAATGAGTGTTGTGGAGGTACCGGGGTATGAAATGGTTGCTCCTAAACATTGGCCTTGGTACCCACAGAGAGGATGTTTCGTGAACCAGCTGCCAGTGGAGGGTCTGCAGGCAGCCTGGATAAACAGGTCATGGTGGCCAAACTGCCGGGTACCAAACCATCAGTATAGTAGGGCAAGGGATGTGGAGTGCCTAGTTTTATTTGCCATTCAGCGTGGCTCTGGCCTCACAGGTGCCTTTGGAGCACTCCCACAGAGGGTCTCAAGGATACACTAGTTACTTCTGTGTTCTGGCTTACCAGTCACTATCAGCTGAAATAGAGGAGGAGGCAAAATATTTTGAACCCAAGTGCTGCTTAGAACCAGAACACTGTTCCTAAATTAAATAGAAAAATATCTTCTCAGAACTAAGTAACCATTTCAATATCCTCTATTCTAACTCTTTTTTTTTTTTCCTCCAGATAAAAAGGTGCTTCCTATGGGTTTACAGGAAGGAAGAACTGAAGGAATAATGAACTTTTAAAATCTCTCATATGAAGTAGGAATAAAATAAGAGCATATAGTCCCTTTAGTGAGCTTCTCACAGGAATCAGAGGAAGGAGATCCTCTTCTGTCTTGCTCAATTTCTGCCCATTTCTTCTCCAGTTTCTTCTTGAACCAAATTTTGAGCAGTATAAAGGATGAACCCAAGAGTTTACAGGGTTTGGATCATGTCTGTTTTATAAGAAATCTAATATATACGAAGTTATTCACAGCCATGCTAAGGGGACTAAAGACATTGGAAATAAACTTTGTGCTACTTTGGGTCTTGATTTCTGCAATAACTAAGTGGGGGAAACATTTTATATGTTAAAGTGAGGGTAAAGTTTTAAACACTACGTTAGTAAATATTTTCTTTAATTTCAATTCATTTTCAAGAAACTGCATCTCAGTTAGCATGTATTTACATTAATTCTCATTGTTTTTTAATATTTATGAATCATCTTGTGCTGTTACAAAAGCATCAGTTTACTGTAAACCACAGGTCCATTCAGTATGCAGTGCGAGGCTCTGACCATTTCCTGTTCCCTTAGCTGCTCTATGCTCAGTAATATCAGGGTAATACTTACTGTCAATTATAGCTCTGTGTCCCTTTTGACTTTCCCAAATTTGCACAGAGCTATTATTTTTTATTCCAGTTAAAAACAAAACCAAAAACATAACAAAATCAAAACCCCTTTTTGATGAATGGCTTTATAGTTGAATGATGAAAAGCACACACACTGGTGGTGTTCAGGAACACCCAAATACAAAATGTTCAAATGCCAGCACATCTTTGTAAAATGTACATTTCAGTTTCCATGTCACAGGATCTGCATATTTAATGTCTGATTTGCAAGCATAACTTGGCACTCAAGTCTCTTGCATGCTGGGAAACAGACAGTTTTGCAGCTTAAATGTACATTTAAGTGGATGGAAATCATGACAAGGGTTAAAATCAGAGATTTTTTTATTATCTATAGAGCTCCTGTAGAAATTCTTTTTTCCAGAGGGTAATATATCTGCATTATAGATAATTGTCTGAATTGCTGAAATAACCCAAAGGTAGTCAGAAAGGTTATTGAGGGAACAAGACAGAACATCTAAACTGACACAAACAAAATCATTCCTCACAGGTCATTGTATTGCTTCAGGGTGTCATTGTTGCTGCAAACAGTTAATGCCAGGGAGCTTTCCTTTGGTTTTCATTCATGCTGTCCAGAGGAAGGCAAACTTTCTGTTTTGTTCATTATGAAACACACAAATCATGTACACTGGCAGAGCAGCAAAATAGAGAGATAAAAACTTCAGTTTGGGTACTGCAGTTGATGTCCTTATACTGCTGAGAGGTATGAACCAGGATACCATGACCCCTTGTCAGTCGGTAGTACTCATTAGCAGGAATTTTATTGTCTGCAAGGTAGATCCAGCCACAAAGCACCTTGCTTCCATTCAAGCTGTTGTAGATGTCTGCAGATCTCCACTGCTGATTAGTACTGTTCCCTCAAAGCCATGCTGCAGCAAATGACATGAACCTTTGGTGTAGTCTCACCTTGACGACTGTATGTGATTCTGGGCTCCACCATTTAAGAAGGATGTGAAGGTCCTGGCATGCATTTAAAGGTGGGCAACAAAGCTGGTGAAGGAGCTGGAACAAATCTGTGAGTAGCAGCTGAGGATTTCAGATTCATTTAGTTTGGAGAAAAGAAGGCTGAGGGGCAACCTCATTGCTCTCTATAGCTTCCTCAGGATGGGGAGGGAGGTGCTTAGCTCTTCTCCTGGGACCCAGTGACAGGACACATGGGAATGGTTCAAAACTCTGTCACGAGAGGTGAGACTGGACAGTAGGAATCATTTCTTTACTGACAGGGTGGTCAAACACTGGAACAGGTTTGCTGTAGAGGTGAGCAATGCTCCAAGCCTGTCAGTGTTTGAGGTATTTTTACAAGGCCCTTAAAAACATGCTTTAACTTTTGGTCATGCCTCAACTGGTCAGGCAGTTGGACTAGATGGTCATTGTAGGTCCCTTCCAAGTCAAATCTCTTCTCTTCTCTTCTCTTCTCTTCTCTTCTCTTCTCTTCTCTTCTCTTCTCTTCTCTTCTCTTCTCTTCTCTTCTCTTTGTGGGTAGGGATGTAATAAAAAAATTCTTTCTAAATCAGCAAGCATCAATTGAATGGTGCATGTAAGTGATATGTCTGAAATAGGCATGATGCCAGTCTTTCTATCCTTGCTATTGGTATGTGCAGATGCTTGTTTTATCAATATAAGTTAGAAAGTGAATTTCAGGCCAATAAGTAGATTTTTAAAATAATATTATCTCACACAAATTGAAATGTATTTATTTATTGTTTCAGTCCATTTGGGATTCTCTGACTGTCCCTGATGTCTAAGCTTTTGTCTGCTTCACCTGAGTATGGTAAGGTCTATCAATCATGCCCAAGTGTGATAACCACAGGTTATGGACATTCTTGGGAACTTTTCACAGAGCATGTCAAAACCTTCATTTAATGGACACTCTCAAATTTAGTGTGGATGTGCAAGCAGTAGTACTTGAAGATGATTGGGAAGTCCCCAGAGATCTCAGATATGTCAATTACTTTAGACTATGCCCTTTAAGAAATGACCTCCCCATTATCTATTATTATGTAAGGGGTGTAGCCTTGCAACTTTATTTTCTCTTGTACAACAAGATAGAAACATGTGTTCCATGGGTTTTAAGAGTAAGACTTACTGCATTTGTGACAGAAGGTATATTTACAAGCAAGCAAAGATAGAATTCTAAAAATGGGACCAGGAAATAAAACAGGCTTTTGAATTGGAAAAAAAAAAAAATAGGAAACATCACTGAAATGAAACACTTCAGACTAGATGGCCAACCTTAATAGTCTTATGGTTTTATAGCTTATCAATTGTTTTGTTAAAATTTTTATTTACTTTGCCAATTATCATCAAAGGCTTTTTTTAAAATGTTACTATTATTCTAGCTTACATGTCTTTAAAATGCTAAACATTCCCAACACTGTGTAGTGTTGAATGAGTTGTTTGCTATCTGATTGCAGTTTGATGCAAGTGACAGCAATTTTAGATATCTAACTACATATTACTAGAAATATGACATGCATAATCATATTTTTGCTCTAAAATTATTAGCATTGTGATAGATCTGGATACAATTTTACATAATTTGAATTAACATAAACCAGGCTAATGTGCACTTGTGAGCAAATCTTTTGTTCCAGACTGAGGCAGAGCAGCTGAGCTGGAAACTGAGCAGACAAATGATGGAGTTATGGAGGGAAATCCCTTCTCCTTCAGCAGAGAAGGAGCTGTTATCTTAAGTTCCCTATTAATATGAAAGTTTCTACCCTCGATCAGAGAAAATGCCTATTGTGATCACTACTCCAGAGTCACAGCTGTATTTAAGTGTCTGCTTCCTATCAAAACTGCTTAAACTATTAAGGATTACTTGTGATACTTTGGCTTGTAAGGGGTTTTGTTGAGGGTTGTCAAACCTAAACTTTCAATATTCATTTATACTGCAGTCACGTCAGTCCTTTCTAGGATAAACTGGTAAATATGTGTCTCTAGCTGATGGTGATGAACACTTCCAGCCCCTATACTCCCACCAATTAATTGCTTTTTATCATTGAGTAACAGCATCAGTCTATTTCCTGAATCCTTCCAAGGATGTCACACAGACCAGGACTGCTGGACTTCTGTGAAAGTTGTATTACTCCCATTCACTTTTTATGTTTCAACAGGTATGTCACAAATTCACCAGAAACGATGAAAAGTGTTTTTTCTGCCACCACTGAACATAGCTCTTCCAGAAAACAATCAAGTTCTCAAAATTACATTCCATTTCAACGATTTCTGAAATTACAAGGACATTTTAGAGAGTGAGTCATATGACATATGACATATGTCATAAGAATGACTTGGTTTGGGTGGGACCTTAACAATCATCCAGTTCCAACCCTCCTGCCATGGGCAGGGACAACTTTCACTAGACTAGGTAGCTCAGAGCCCCATCCAACCCGGCCTTGCTAGCACCCTGTCCTTCTAACATTTGCATGCCATCCCAGAGCTTGCCAGGGACAAGCCTGGTACTGTTCCCCTCTCCTATCACATCTTGTTTAAAGCTCTGCCAATGAGCCCCACTAATTGTGGAGCAAAGACTCTGCTCCCTCACTGAGAAAGGTGAGTCCCGTCTGATGCCAACATGCCCGGTGCTGGGTAGGCCGTTCCACTGTCAAAACCCACAACATTTTGGTGGTGACAACGGCTGTGGAGCCATGTATTAATAGACTCAGTCTATCTGTTGCTTCTAGTTGTTGCTGCCTTCAACTGGAAGTATAGAGGAGAAAATAATTTGCGTCCCAGCTTCCCTTAGCAACAGTCTCAAGGCCCCAAGGCCCAAAATGATCCTTTTTGGTCATTCTTGGACTATGTGTTGCCACTTAATTGACCCCTGTGTGGCAGATCAGTAATGGGTAGTAGTCTGAGGGCTGCACTAGGCTAGGAAGTTTCCTTAACCCCAGCCCCAGGGAGGCAGCTGACCTCCCTGTGGGTTGGGCCTGGTCAGAATATTGGGCCTTCTGTTCCCCTTAGAAGTGAATCACCTACAACCATTACCCACTTTTTTGTACTTTTGGAGGTGGTTGTGATGGGGTGGGTTAACATTTCTGATTGTGGTGACCCCTGTGGTGTAACTGGACCTTCATCATCTTTGTCCTTTAGCTGGCTTTCCACACACAAAGCCTCATACCTTTTGTGCTGGGGCACCTGGGGAGTGAGGTGACGAGGAAGGATTTCACTTGCCACCCAGAGTGAACATGGACTACCCTCCATGCACTCCTTTCTTTACAACTGCTACCTTCTCCTTGCTGGGGGATGAATAGAGGATCCCCTTGATCTTGAATTATTTCTGATATCTGTTTCTGTCTCAGGAAGGCCAGAGCTTGATTCTACCAGTCTATCTCCCTTTTTGATTCTCTAATATTCCTTAACCTTTCTTCCCCATCCTGTAACTGATACCAGGCTGAGCAAATCGTCCAGCTGGTCACATTTGACACAACAGTTATCTCTGCTACAGTCCAGTGAAAGGCTCAGGCACTCCCTACAGCCTGAAACCTGAATGGCTGCATATTTTTTTGGGAGCTCTGCCTGGGTCACTACATCCTTTTTGTTGAGTGTAAATGACTTGTCTCCCTTTCAAGGGGACACCATACCTGCATTCTCTTGGCAAGGGCAATGGCCACTACCTGAACTGACTGCAGTGCCCTTCCTGCTCACCTTGACTGCGTGAAGTGCTGCGCCATACCCTGGATAATGCACCACACCATTTGCCCATGAGCATGAGAGTTTTCTGCTTATTTTGGCACTGGCACCATACACACAAGGCTGACCTCTACAAGCTCTTTCCAATGGATCAGAATGACACTAGCTCTTTCCCCATACCATTAGCTTATTTATTAAACTTTGGTAGGCTATCTGTTCAGACTTATTGGTAATTTTTTTCTGACCAAGAAGATTACTGACATGTTCATTCATTTTAAAAGGAGACTAGAATGGATTTCTCATTTGGCTGTCAGTCCATGTTCTTCATTTGTCAGAAAAAAAGTCTAAGCTTGCTCTTCATTTGTCAAATCTGTCTTTCCCATCATATACAGTGAGTCAGAGATTACAACTCATCTCAAGTACTTATAGCAAATGTGTTGTGAACAGTAAGAATGAGATCACTTGACTTTACAGTGCATGTACAGTAGCTCATAGCACATGCTACGGGACACCATTGGCAGGATCAAGCCAATAAAATAGAATAGCAACATAGAGAAGAGTCCTGCTCCGCTCACAGATACACAAGCTTTGGCTTTTTGGTCTTGGGTTATTTTCGTCTCTGATGCTTCTGACAGTTGTTTGACATGAAGTTTCCCTCTTCTGACATTGTGCATGTAAAAAAGTATCAGCAGGATTCTCTTAAGGAAGCAGCCTTTTAAATTCTTTTAAATTCCAGTGAGATTTTTAAATTTTTGCATCCCAAGGATATTAATCACTCAGAATCACAGAATCAATCACAGCATGGTTGGTGCTGGAAGAGGCCTCTGGAGATCACCTAGTTCAAACCCTGCAGGTTCACCTAGAATAGGTTACACAGGATTGCATCCAGACAGGTTTTGAATATCTCCAGAGAATGAGACTTCACAACTTCTGTGGGCAGCCTGTTCCAGTGCTCTGTCACCATTACAGTAGTTTTTCTTCATATTCACATGGAACTTCCTGATTTAAGTTTGTGCCCATTGCCCATGTGCCCATTGTCCTGTCACTTGGCAGCACTGAAAGAAAGTCTGTCCCCATCCTCTTGACACCTGCCCTTAAAGATATTTGTGTGTATTGACAAGATCCCTTCCCAGTCATCTCTTCTCCAGACTAAACAGGCCCAGCTTCTCCAGTCCTTTAATCTTCTCCATAGCCCTACTCTGGATCTCACCTCACAACATCCAAATAACTTGAAAAAAACAAGACTAGAATTCATTGTCAAGTTCAAGTGAAAATCCACATTATCAGACAAGTTTGTGTGAAACCAATCCACAAGTCAGGGACAAGAACAAGTCCAGTGATTTCTGGGTGCATCCATCATGACAGAGGAGGTCTGAGATTAAGCTGGAAATTCAGACTGCAAATCAGAACTATACCTGGCCAGGCATAAATGTGGCAGAGCCCAACACAAGCACTCATACTGCATAGCCAAAAAAGAGATTAAGAGCTTAAAAAAGCCTATGTGTCCATGGGCAGTGGTGTGAACCAAGGCCCCCGATAAGGCCAGATAGTGCCAGCAAGGCTTATTAATGTGTTCAGAGCCAAGAGGTGTTGGTGAAGTGGTGGTGAAAGGAACAAGGGAATTACCTCTGCTCACTACTTTGTGTATTTTTATGTTGACAGGGTGTGGCTGAGGGGCCACAGAAAAAGAGAGGAGATGCAAACTAGGTGTGTAGCAATAGTTTAGAAATCAGAAAAAGAGTGGGATGGAGGGGATGGGTGATTACAAACTGGAGAAAAGGAAACAAAACCAACCTAAGATGTGTGAGAACTGGAAGGAGAAAAGAAAAGATGGAACAAAAGAGTAAGGAGGAAAATTTTGGTTCCCATAAGAATAATGCAGTTATAGAATAATAAGAATTTTATGGAAATAAGGGAAAAAGCTCAAGTATATGTGTTTATTCTACCTTTTTTGGTGGCAGCTGGAGCTTTGCCCCTATGCATAAACGAAAAAGAAGATCTTACTAAGTCATTATATTTCATCTCTTTGTTTTCTCCTTCAAGTTGCCTTCATTTTTACTGTTACATCTTATTCTGCTTTGATGAAAGAATCTCTACTTGCCATGGGTGTCTGCAGGATTTCCTGTGAAGATGGATATTTTTCCCTTTGTTTCTACTTTCGGTTTTCCAACTTCTGTCTGTGCCCTGACCTGTGCCAAAAATTTCCATCAACAAAGTAGCATCAGGTCCATAGCTGACTGCATTTTGCTCCCTTTCCTTACATATGTATTTGGTTCACTGTTAACTTTATTAGGAAGGGCCTACTGACTTACAACGAATCAGAATTTGAATTTGCAGCGATATGAGTGTAGTTTTATACCAGGAGAGCTTGGATCAGATCATCATTAGTTGTGTCTAGTGTTTCTTCAACCCATATCAAAAATGCTTCTTTCACCTTAATGATACCACTTCCAATTTCATGCATCTTCAGACCTTCCATTACCAGTTCTTCTGACATTTTTCTGTCACCTTAGATTTTCTTGCTGTCATTTTCCTCTTGCTTCCTAATCACAGATTTAGACACAGGTCTCATTGTCCTTGTCAACCTTGGACTGATGAGCAATTTCATGAAATGAGAATCAAATGTAATATCATTTTATACTTCCACATTCAGAAATATATTTTAAGATAAATGTAAATGCTTATTACTTTGTTGTGTTAAAATATCCAACAGCCCTTTAATATTCCACAGTTTTACCTTTTTCATGGTCTAAATTCAATTAATCAACAGAATATAGGGGAAAAGTAGAAAACTTATCAAGTCTTTTACAACAGTCTTAGCTCTGATTCTTTTTGCGCTGGATTTTACATCCTGCTTTCAAAATAACTGAACCACAGCATGAATGAAAATGTTACTTACCAGGACAAGTGAAGTGAAAATACAAAACAGAATAAAATATATTTCAATGGAACATACATATTACTTAATGGTTGCATAGCTATATCGTGGACAGTAACTTCTGAGTATATTTGGAAAGAGATAGCTGTGAATCTGTGAATTAATCAGAGTCAATTCAACTGTATTCAGTGTAGTTTACCCTAATGCTTATAAATCTGACCCATAATCCAATTTAGTCTCACTTTTATATTTAAATTCATGCATGATCTGACAGGTTTGATAATCTCAGTTACCACAATTAATTTCTCCTTTCAGAAAATAATGCATGAAGCACCAGATTTATGGAACTGACCTAGATAGTTTAAATCAAGTCTAATGTAGAGGTTGTCAGGAAAAAACCATACCTTTATTTTTAAACTGGCATGGAGAAGGTGTGTTACTATTTCTGGTATGTGATAACAAGATCAGGCAGGCCGTAGTCCAGTCTGATCCAGACAGGCCCATAGTCAAGTTACTTTAATTTTAATAGGAGGAAATTATATTTATTATTTGAAATTGTTAAATATTGAGTGTTGAACAGGGAACTTGCCAAGTTAATTGAATTAGTGCATGTATTCATTTGTATTATTTGATTATGTCAACTAGGAACAAGCAGACTCCTGCGAATAATTTGATTCTTCTTTATTCTTGCTTCAACCAACAATGGAAATAGTTTATGTTTCCCATTTGACATACCAAATTCCATCAATATTTCAAGAATCTTTTCATCTTGAGCCCCATTGTACAAGAACCTTTATTCACCAATCTGACCTTCTTCAGAAGATTTTCTACTGGCTCTCAATACCAATTTTTTTGTGACTCCTGAGCACGAACATGCCTTAGGCAGATGAATCAAAAGTCCTGTGTCCCTTGAGACAGGGACCATCCTGGGTGATTTAGGAGGGCTTTCAAGAGTCTCCTTTGAGCAACTAGTCTTCCAACCATGTCCCAGACTTATTTCACCATGGCCCTGAGCCTGGGGCCTCTGCAGTCTGGGGTGCCAGGAGATGGGGTGGGAGCCACAGCCACCAGCTGCAGTGGTGAATGCTCCCAGTTTGCTTCAGGCAAGATCAGCTGTGTTAGTGTAAACAGTTTAAATACAGTTTCTGTTCCATGAGGTAGAGCCTGTGAACTTTTCGCCCTGCAGATTACTGGCTGTAGCAACCTCTGACAAGGAGGCATTGCCTCACAGTGAGGGTTAATGAGGGTCAGGTCCCTCCTTTTCTGCCAAAGAGGGGTCTAATTATTAAGTTTGGTAGTGAACAAGTGAATTCAGGTTGGTGCAGTTCACTTGTGAAAACTTCTGGATAGGATGGAATGGCTCTCCTACTCACCTTAAATTGTACTACAGTTACTGAGTCTGCTGTGTGAGATTTTGACATTCTGGCATGCAGATTCAGAAATGCTATGAAGCAGGAAGCTCAACACAGTCTCAAAATTACTGCAGGTAAAGATAAACCATAATCAGCATTTAATTCACCAATTTTGATAAAACTTTGAAAATGGAATTGCCATTCTAGCTTGCCTTTAGTCCTTGCTCAACAAATAGCAGGGGTATTCTTTTCCCTTGCTCTGTGTGGGGTAATAAAAAAGAGATGTTAGCTATCTCCTTTCTTTGGGAAAGTCAACGGTGAGAAAACATCAAAAGCTTCTGAGAACATGCAACCTCAGATTTGAATTTCAGTGTGACAATTTCTTATCTGGAAAAACCCTTTTTGAATTTTCTGAATATATACATGAAAGCTATTACAGGAAGGTGGGGGGGAATAATGAGGAAGCAATAGAGACAAACTGATTTGAAGGTTTTCTTAAGATACATTTTTCCTGTGAAGTTTCCATGCCTTTCCTTTCCCTTAAGAAATACATTAGTGGTATCAATGGTGAGAGTAGTATTTGAGGTGAAGCTGTTTTACTGCTTTAAAAACACCACCACCACCAAACAGCATACAGATAAATTCAGAATAGTTTCAGGGGAAAAAACAGGAGTGAAAATTCAGGAGCTCTACTACTACAGAGCTTGTAGGGAGCCTTAGAAATTTCTGGTGTTAATTGGTCAATGTGTTGTTTTATGCCAAAACCCATAATATAATGTGCTGATCTGTTGGAATTTGGATGTGGTAGGAAACACTTGTTTGTTAAAATCCTTGGCTCAGGATGGACAGCACATGGTGTCAGAGATAAAAGAGGATTTTAAAAAGCGCCCATCAGTAGCAGAAGGTACAAGTAAGAAGGCGGAGGTAGCTCTATTTCTCATAATAGCAGATTCTGAAGCAGCAAATATTTTTCATTTTTTAGCTATCCCAGAAAGAGGAGGCTGACTATGAAACTGTACTGCAGAAATCTGAGGAGTATTGTGTTCCATCTGAAAATACACGAATACATACAGAGAAAGATGAATTTTAGCAGAGATTGTCTGAATGAGAGAAAAACATAGAGGAGTTTCTGACTAAGACTGAAGAGCTAGGCTTGCAATTTTGAGTACCTGTATCTTGAATAAGATAACAGATCTTGAGGAGACACAGAATTAAGCTATGATTAAAGCAAATAGAATTTACCAATCAAAACAAGCAATGTAATACGAGCCTTTAATTTGTGGATGGTTTGCAGTCTGGACATGACAGAAAATCCAAAACATTAAAGGAATGGATGGTTTAGCTAGAAAGGCATGAAAACCTCAAAGATAGACTTCACAAATAAATACCACAAGAGCAGCACAAGCTGAAAGCAAATGGGACTTTTCTTATTCCTAACTGCAATACTTAACCCCCTGATTCTGTGATGCCATGTTCCCCCTGTTCCCTGCCCTAGCCTTGGCCACTCCCTTGGTTTCTCCCTATTGGCTCCTGTACCCCAACCCCGCCTAGGGACTGCCCCTGGGCCCGGACAAAACCACCCTGCACCCGGACCACAAGGTCTCTCTGCCTCTGTGGGCGCTGGGATGAGATGTGATTAAAGCCATCTCAAACCCTCATGAGAGACCCTTCTCTGCCTTCTTTATCACCACTGCGTTGTAACGCTGCTGGCTGCCGGAGCCAGATCAAGGGACTGTCCCAAATGGACTCTGGGATGCGACTGATCGCATGGCCCTAGGAAACCCTCGCTGAGCTCTCAGGGAGCAGCAGGTAGGCAGAGTCCAGCAGTTACAACAGGAGACTAATTAATGAGCTGTCAGAAACAGTTACTTCCCAGTTGAAGGAAAAGCCATAGGTGGCAGAAGGTAAGGAAGTGAAATTAAAGACTTAGGGAAGGAGGATTACCCCACTGCGTGAATTTTTTTTCTGGATGTATGGGTAAAGGAATTCTCAAAGATACAGATTTTAATAGTACAAGGGAAACTTAATATGCCTTCCTGTAATAAAAAGAGATGATCCCTTAGCCTATGCCTGAGTTTGTTAAGACCAAGATATCCCACAAGACCTCTAATGTATTTGTACAGCAGCATTTTTTCTTCTTTTGTTTGTTTGGGGTTTTTTTTTTTTTTGTTTGGTGGGGTTTTTTTTTTTTTTTTTTTTTTTTTGTTTTTTTTTTTTTTTTTTTTTTTTTTTTTTTTTTTTTTTTTTTTTTTTTTTGTTTTTTTTGTTTTTGTTTTTGTTTTTTTTTTGTTGTTTGTGTTTGTTTTGTTTGGGGCTTTTTTGGCAATAAAGCAGCTCAAGGCCTTTGACCCTAAGTTGGTTTGATACAAACAAAGACTGGTGGTCTTTGCCATAGGTTTCGGAGTCACTGGATAATTGCTGAAGTTAGGATAGTAGTGTTCCTGCTTTGACAAGTACAAAGCCCAAGGAAGTGGCATGGGGCTGGGCAGGATGAAATACAAATCAAGGCCAGTAGATGAGCAAGGTCATTGCAAGGGAAGCTCTCACGGCTTCTGTCACCTTTGCATCAGTAGCTTTACCTGGATGCCTTCCTTGGGTCCGTGGACACAACCAGGGCTGCTTCTCCCCTCCTGTACATCATGCCTTATTTCTTCCAAACAATGCAGGATCTAGAAAGAGGGGACATTTATGGCTACTTCAGTATGTAGGAAATGGCATAAGGTCTTTGTCAATACAGACCTTCTAAGAGAGTAATTTTCTTTTGCAGAATTAGTGGTATATACCTTTAATGCTGATTTCAAGGTGTTTTGCAAACAAATGTTTTAATCAGGAATAGGGTTTTAAAAATACTGGGACAGCAAAGTCTATGAAGAATTCAAAACAGCAAAAAATATTTCTTCATGCAATCTGAAATCAAGCTTCAAACCTATGGCCACCACAGAAGGAGTCAATGCCAGGACAATATCAAGGTGGGAGCGAAGGTGCATATGGCTTTCGGCTACCTTGTGCTAGTCTGAATCTTCCATCCTGTATTGCTGCTATAGAATGGAGTTTATACTGTGGCAAAGAGGGGAGTACTACACTGGTTTGGAGAACTTTGAATAGTCTTATGTCAGGAGAGAACAGACATTCCTTAGGCAGTGGCCTGTACACAGGAGGGATGCAGGCCACATGCCTTCCAGTTACAAATGGGTTGGTGGAAACTCAGCAGGCTTCTACTGCAACCTGTCTGTGCTCAGATGTGAGCCAGTCCTGTGGTCAATCTTTTAGCAAGTCAGTGGGGGACACAGCCATGGAGCTGAAGAGCCCAGAGGTGGCACATCTGGGATGGATCACTTCTGAGCAGTTATTGGTAGCAAACAAAAGCAATCAGACACAATGTTGTGGGGGAGCACAGCTTGCAGGGGCTGGGGCCATATTTCAGGTTATTAACATCAAGAATAGCTTTAGTTAGTAATTCAGTCCTGATATAATTTAGAAAATGCCAGAAGTGCCCAGCAAACTTGAAAAAAAGCCTGAAATCTTGTTAGGTTGCTGGAGGAAGATGGACAGATCCAGGCAGGAAGCAGGTGTCCCATTGCACAGAGCTGTACATAACTAGGATTTTGACCTAAAATAACAAACTGACGATCTGCATCATAAAGGCAATCCAATCTCCAGTTCTGACTCATTGATCTCACTTTGTATTTAGCATAATGACAATGTGAGGCATTTTAAAGGGCTCTTTTTCTCATTTGGATTTTAACTTCTGAATGGAGGGTGAGGTCCCACTGTCCTCAAGGTCCCCTTGCCCTTGAGGATGTAAGGCAAAGGACACAAACTGAAACATATGAAAATCCTCCTGGACATCAGAAAATATTATGGTGGTTTTTTTTGGTTTTTTTTTGGTTTTTTTTTTTTTTTTTTTTTTTGCAAAGATTATTTTATACTGGAACAGTGTTCCAACAGAGAAGCTGTGGAGTCTCCATCCTTTGAGATGTTGCAAAACCATGTGGACACAGTCCTGGACAACCAGCTCTAGATGGCCTTGCTTGATTCATGACATGAGTCAGAAAGCTTGAGGTCAAGTTAGAAATGGAGCACCTATCTCCAGTCTATCACTTGATCTAAGCTAGGAGTAGTGCTTCTTAAACCACTGCTGTGCCACTGCTACAAGTCATGGGTTTTCTTAAGCAAATTCTATTCAGACTCCAGATAATTATGTTATTGCTGCAACTGGTTTTGGGTTTTTTTCAAAATTATGATTCAAACATTTTTTAACCCACATATGTGTTTTTCTGAAATTACCTCAGCTCCTTCAGTTTATACACCTCAGTCAAGTGTAAAATTAAACAAAACCAGGGGGGAAATTATGCTCAAAGAAAGAAAAACACATCTGGAAAAATAAGTCACTGTGTTGTCTTAATGCATTGTAGTCAAAGGCTGAGAAGTGTAAAATAGAAATCCCATTCCATTTTGTGAAAGCTCTTCTGCTGGCAGAGGTGAAACTAATAAGGCTGGTAAATCTTTATGATAAATATTTAATAAAACTTCAGAGGTGTATGATTTACTGCATTATCATTCCTCAAAGAAAGGAAATAAGTAAGACCCTATACTTGCAAAGACCGTGCGTTTCTTTCAATAATTACAAACCACAAACCTCCCCACTGGTCACAATTGTGTGGGTGTGAAATAGAATTTTCCTCTATTTTTTAGTCATCTGTAACCCATACCTGGCCAGTACTCCCTAACCAAAAATGCTGAAAAGTGATGAAAATTTCCCCAAATTGGAAGGGAATGAGAGGAAGTTTCTTGGTGGAGAGGACAGCTCGCTTGTAAGTCATAAATCATACTGTTCCTCTCAAAGCAGTCAGAGTTCATAGACCCAGCACAGGTCCTCATTCCCGTTTTAATGGATATTCCCCATGCACGAGAACATAATTTGTCTAGGTAACATCATTTTACTCATTTGATATGTATATAAACCTGTACACTTTATTGCATGTAATCAAAGAAATCAGTGAGCATATTTATTAAAAAAACCTACAAGGTTCTATATCTCTGAGTAAAGATGTTAGAAGTTGCTGTTTTAAGCTTCATTAAGATTTTTATGAAACAGAAAAGTGCTTCTGGCATTGTATGGTTCTGAGAAAATCTTTGATATGCATGTTAGCATCAATTTATGGGTAGGTTTAGGTGCCTGTATAATTAAAGGGATATTTCATATGCTCTTTTGGAGGGGAGAGTCTGTTTAAAAGACTAACAGGGAATTTTGAAGGGAGTGAAAGATCATTTGGTACCTTTGCAAGACAGTGTACTTAAAAGACACGAATCTTCACAGATCCATAGTGATTAAGCACATGAAATTGCCAAAAGTGCAGTGATTCATTGTACTGCTTCCCCCCTCCCCCTGCCATGAATTTCCATGGGTTGATTTATTGATTGGTTTGAAGCCCATTAATGAAGATATTTGAAAACTGATGCCTTGTGTGTATTCACATAGTATGTCTTAACTAGGACTGAACTCCCACAAAAAAATCATCCTCTAGTTACTTTCCAGGAAGATAAGGTTTATCACATTCCTAAACAGTCACAATGCTGTGGAGAAAGTAAAAAATACTGTAGAAAAAAAGAAAAACTTAAACCAACAGCCACGTATTTCTTTTTTCTATCACCATGTTGATGGGGGACAAGATTCTATTCTGCTACAACCTTGAGATACAGAGAGAAAAATATGGGAACTATAAAAATAATGCCAAGTGATGTTTTCTCCCAAATTCCGCAATAAATATACTGGTTGTGGAATAGCTGGGTGGGACAAGGACATGTACAGTAGTCATCTGCTGTTAAAGAAAAATCTATTTTTATCCTATAGAATGGAGAAACTCTTCAAGAATAGTTCATCTGTGTGAAAATACAACACCGGAAGGCCTACCAAGCAAGGTCTGTACATCCTAAAATGCTTTGCTAAATAAATTCAGCCCTAGGGAGTCTACAGCACAGAATAGCACAGGGCATGAATGAGCAGTAAGTCAGTTCCTTGTGTTTATCTGGCAGTGTCACCACCCCTATCCTGTTCCAGACAGTTTTGCACATCATGTTGGCACAAAGAAGGAAACAGAAAAGGTGTAAAAGAAAACTTCCAAAAACTTTTCCTGGTTTAAGATGTTGAAGACCCAGGCCTAGGCTTTCATGAGAATACCAGATTAATTGGACTCACAACTGCTCTTTTCCCCTTTTCCTGAAATTTCTTAGAAAATGTGTTCCCTTTGCTAATGCATAGATTTTGTTTCAGCTGTTAAAACTCACATTCTAAGCTTAAAAATAAATATCAATCTATGCTGGCATTTGCGACAAGGCAGAGGTTTTGGAACAATGATACACAGAGTTTTTTTTAGCATTGAAGCAAATCTTCCCCAAGAATTATGATGAAATGGAGGGCTGCATTCAGCAGCAGAGTCACTAATGACCATTTCTGTCCTCACCAGTAAATAGCACAGCAGTTAATGGAAATTACTTTTGAGTATTTCTCAAGACAGCTGAATGAAGAAACCAGCCAAAGACACATTTAAATCTCCTCTTGCTTAATTAACATGCATCTGGCAAACACATAACACTGTAAATACCATATTATCTCGGATACTGTAAAAGAAGAACAGTGAATGGATTGATACTGATACAGATAGGGAGATAAATTAGCTTGATAGATGGTCTCCTGGTGTTTGTCACTCCCAACCACCGTAATTACAACTACATTTAAATACTTGGCAGTATGCAAATCACAATTTAAAGTAAATAGCTTAAAATACATGTGTCTGAAGTATTGGTTCAAACCATATTTCAAGAGAGAGATGGAAAGGAAAGAGGAGATTTGATGCATTCTCCAAAAATCAAT
>NW_008239054.1:3810902-3819100 GCF_000691975.1 Corvus brachyrhynchos | reverse complement strand
AGTTCCTCTTTTTGCTTTTTTTTTTTAATAGTTTCTTCTTTTTCTAAGTGTGTATTTCTAAGGCAAATCCTCAGTAGTTTCACAGAAAATTAATTCTTTACAGCCTTTTTGATTAAGCACCTGTAAAACTGAAATTTCCAAAATAACATTGCTTTCGGAAACACAGGTCTGTGATTGCTTAACATAAAAAAACCCTTCAGATGTGACCTCCAATGCAATGTAGAACTGCACTGATTTTCCAGTCCAACATTGCTGAAATGCCCTGGGCTTTAAGAGAATTAAGTATGCCCCAGCAAAGCTGGGATGGTGCCTTTTTTGGAAGATTGTACCATGAGTTTTAGTCCAGGCATGTTGTGAGGAACGGAGCTGAAAACTTACCTCTGGCATGGTGCTCACAGTGGTGTGACAATTAGCTGTGTGGTTGGAAGAAGTCCTGAGAAAAGGAAGGACTTGACTTGAAAAGGTGCTGGGCATTCCCAAATCACATGAAACGTTGCCTACAGATGGGTGTAGGTGCACTGACTAAAAGTTTGAGATGAGACTAAGCAAAACCATAGCCAACCCTGAATGACATCGTTCAGAAGAAGGAACAGACAGCTTCCATAAAAGTAATTTTAAAAAGCTGTGTGCTCTTTGTGGACCAGAATGGACATAAAAAATTGCTGGCTTCTATTTGGTGATTTTCTTTGTGTCTACCAAACTGCTTTGAATGCAGAAGTCCTTCTACCATTTATTTGTGTGTAGCGTCCATAAAAATGGAAAGATCTCAAGACCTTCTTATTGTGGGATTCACAGTATATCTGAAGAGCATGTTGGTAGGTACAGTGTGATGACTATGACAGCTTTTGAGACCTCCTCCCATGTCCCTGTCCAGAAATTCCAGGCAGTGCCTTCCTCTGGCTACAGATCCTACAGACACCCCTCTGACCTCCCCTTTCTCCTCTTATTCTGTAAACACCTTGCTGTACACACACAAACAGTGCTGCCATACTGATTGATGATCCAGTAGATGACCCCCAAGCTCCAGCCTGACTAAATAATTGTTTGGGGCATAGTGACATTGGATGAGTGCATCAGCATCAATAGGTTGACCATGTCTGTGGGACTAGGAATGCCATTCCCATTGTATTTTCCCATCTGCAATAACACACTTTTGATATGCTGCTTTCTTCCACCTCACCGTACCTAAAATTTCTTTGTGTCCTCTGCTGGGATATTTTTTCAACTCCTCCTCTCCAATAGAGAAGCTAGAGATTGAGTCATCTCCAGTCTCCAAAACTACCTCTTCCTGTAGCTCATATCAGGACAGGTGTAGACAGATTTTTTTTCCACAGGATTTGCAATACATTCACTTTTAGAGTATGCAGTCAAAGCCCTGACAGATGAAGTCCTTTTGTAAAAGGGAAGGCCAAGAATCCCGGCTCTGGGGCAGTTCATGTAACTCTCTGACCCGTAATTGAAGACCCTGTGGCCCTTGCTTCTCCTAGCTCATTAGTAGTCTTCCAGATTCCCATGAGAGTTTGGATTGCAAAAGAGCTAGGTGCTGAGAAGTTTGCAGGCCAGTAATCCTTGAGCTTCCAGGCTTCTGGCTCTCCATCATTTTGTTGGAAGGTGATCAAGGCTCTTTGACAGCTGCCTGACCAGCATGCTATAGGTAAGGTGGGAATGCAAGGTCTTACAGAGGTCTTCTTCACTCAGCCTTCCAGGGACTCTTCAGAGAGAACAAGCAAACAAACTAACAGAAGGTAAATACTTAGCTCCCGGTAGGAAGATCAAGACAATTGTACTGGGTTGACCCTGGCTGGATTCCAGGCACCAAAGCTTGTCTCTCACTCCCCTCCACAGCTGAACAGGGGGGAGAAAATATAATGAAGGTTTCATGAGTTGAGAGAAGGAGTATGAGAGATCACTTACCAAATACCGTCATCACAGGTAAAACAGGTTCAAATTCAAGATATTAAATGAACTTATTACTAACAAAATCAGAGCAGGATAATGAGAAGTGAAAGAAATCCTTAAAAACACCTTCCCCCACCCTCTCTCCCTCCTTCCCTCTCTCCCTCCCAGCTATGCCCCCTTCCCTGGCACTGCAGGGGGACAGGGAATGGGGATTATGGTCAGGTCACTGCACGTTGTTTCTCCCACTGCTCGGGGTGAGGAGTTCTTCCCCTGCTCCAATGTAGGGTCCCTCCCATGGGAGACAATTCTCCATGAACTTCTCCAATGTGAGTCCATCTCATGAGCAACAGATCTCTGCAAACTGCTGCAACCTGGATCACTCTTTCATGGACTGTGGGTGGATCTCTCCATCCCTGTGGATCTCCAAGGGCTGCAAGGGCAGAGTTGCTTCACCATGGTCTTTACCACGGGCTGCAGAACAATCCCAGCTCCGGTGCCCGGAGCACCTCCTCCCCCTCCTTCTCCACTGACCTTGGTGTCTGCAGTGTTGCTCTTCTCAGATGTTCTCACCCCGCTGTTCTCTTGCCACAATTACAATTGTGCAATATCTTTTTTTTCCTTCTTCTTAAATATGTTATCACGGAGGTGTTATCTCCATTTCTAGTTGGCCTGCCTTGACCAGCAGTACTGGGACTACCAGGGATTGGTTATATTGGACATGGAGGAAGCTTCTGGCAGCTTCTCACAGAAGCCACCCTTATAAGCGCCCCCACTACCAAAGCTTGGCCGTGCAAACCCAGTGCAACAACAAAAATCAGCTCCTGTCTAAAATACAGTTACACAGATGTGCTCCTTTAGAACACCTCACGTAAGGAAGCAGTGAAGCAGAAGTGACCACAGTGGTGGTAGCATGGGAACTATCTCTGTGCCCTCATCACCACAGGGCTTAGCTGCATCATCCCACTGCTGGAAAAGCACATTTCTGACAGACCACTTTGCCTTTCCTCAATTAAGTGGAGTAAATCTACCACCTCCTCCTGCACTGAGACTGCATCATTGTTGCAGTGGAATTCTGAGTTGAGCCAAGACAGAGGCCAGAATTTCTATCTATAAACAATGGACTGACACTGTTTTCAGGGTTTCTTTTGTTCCTAGTTTATTTAAAAGTCTAATTTGCATTGTTTTTGACTCTGCTGACTAGAGGTTTTTCATCATGTTCCTGTTTCTTCATTTTATATATTTCCTACAACTCTTACTTTCTAACTTATATTATTTATATTCATTTCATTCTGGTCACAGAGAAATGTGCCTCACTTAAAGGCTTACTTTCACTAAGTAAATGCTTATTTCATAAATATTAAACAGAGGAATGAAGAGTATTCTCATCAAAAGCTTATTATGAGCACTATGTTGAGAGTTTACCCCATGCTTATACACATTTTAAAATAATGAACCACAGTCAGAACACTTTGAACATTTGTGGATAAACTCCCCATTTCATTTCTAAAATACATATACATACATATATAAATTAAATACAATTTTGTACCTGCTTTTTTCCATTATTAAGTTGCTTTTATAAGCAGTGTGAATATTTTTCCACTCTTTTAGACTGTGGATTTTGAATATAATGTGAAGTAGTTCCACTCATGTCTCAGATGCTTCCGTTTATGTTTTTTTTCTCAACTGATTTGACTCATAGCTATTTTCAGCATTTCTACGTTGGGCCTATTAAAGCACCAAGTCTAGAACATACTGGTTACACAGTTATGCATTCTGTTTCCACATAAGAAATATAAATCAGACTCTATCACTCCCACTGAACTAGGCATCACCAGCCTGATAATCAAGCAATTTCTGTAGTATACAATGTCCCCAGGGTCAAACATAGTTATAGGTCAAGAAATATTCACCTCTAGTTTTACAAGCTCCAGGGGCAGAAGTGCAGTTTTTGCTGAAACATCTGCTAGATGAAGAGAAAGGATGCACAGTAATTAACTTTCCTCCCTGCATGTTATTAGAGAATACTTTTGGAACTCACTCTGCACTCAGATTTGATGGAAGGAAGAACATGCTCACTTTATCCATATCGTGATATTTCTGTTGGAATGGTGGTACATAATGATTGAAAACTTTTTAGTTTCAGGCATTCAATGACTTGGGAGTGCTGAATGATCAAGAGCACCCTTCTTCTGTTGCTTTTGCTGTTTAATCCCTTAGAAGGAATATATTAGAATATATCAAGTTTTTAAAAATTTGATTAATATACCCCCTTCCTGCTTCAGTGAATAACTGAAATATGTGCTCATAAGGAAGCATTCTGAATATCTCTCACCTGTTGCCCATACATCAGCATATAAAGAGTCTTCATTTCTTCTGGTCTTTTGATTTATTATGTCTTCAGCATTTAGATTTTAGACTAAATAGGAGCTGATTTTATTTCTGTCTCCTTTTGCCCACATACCACCAGTGGCTGTAGCTAGGCTGTTCTCTTGAAGATAATTTCCTGTGCCAAGTAGACCATCCTGCTTGGTTGCCTGTACACATAGAAGGGAAAATGATGTTCCACAAACCCCAAATGTTCTCCTTTCCCATATATTAAAATATGAGACAGTGCTGCTTTACCCAAAAGTCATAAATATAAAGAATCTGGGCATATATGTATGTTATTTCTACTAATCTGCGTAAATGTGTGACTTTAGATATGTATTTCTTGTGCTCCCCTAATATGTATTATAGAATCATAGAATTATAGAATGCCCTGGGTTGGAAAGGACCTTAACGTCAACTAGGTCCAACACCCTGCCATGGGCAGGGACACCTTTCACTGGACCAGGTTGCTCAGAGCTCCATCCAGCCTGGCCCAGAACACTTCCAGGGATGTTCCACCCCCAGCTTCTTTGGACAATCTGCTCCAGTGTCTCACCACTCTAACAGTAAAGAATTTTTTCCTAATATCTAATCTAAAGCTAATGTCTTTCAGTTTGAAGCCATTCCCCCTTGTCCTGTTACTGCATACCTTTGTAAAAAGTCCCACTCCATCTTTCTTGTAGGCTCCCTTCGGGTACTGGAATCTCTCCATATAATTTATGTCTCCAAGAAACAGGGGGATACTTGTATGCAAAAAGTGCAAATTGTGCTCCAAGAACTCAGTGAACTGAGCAAAAAGGGCACACATTTAAGACAGCAAACACTACATGGAGAACACATTTAAGATACTAAGCTCATATATTTCTTAGAAACCAGAATGTTTTATATTTAGGATTTTTAAATTAAAATATTCTTCAAGCTGTTTACAAAATGTCTTCCTAAAAGCAATGAAGTCAGAGAGAATGGATAATGAAGATCAGAGACACACAGTGTTCCTCTATGTTGACAAAATGTTAAGCTAAAACTAATTTAATTCACAATAGCATACTCTCTTTGTTCGTGAAAACACCTTAATGATTTGGCATTTTTGTATTTCTTCATAAAATAAAGATCCTTGCAAAATTCCAATTACTGACTCTTGAAAGATTTTCATAGCACAGCTCAGATAGATTAACATTGATGATTTATAAAATATTAAGCAGTGGTAGTGAAATTATGTAACATCTTGCAGTCTGGGGGCTTTCTTGCACGGCATTATTTTAAAATGTGTATAAACACAGTAAACCCTTAACAGTATGTAAAACGAGTTTTTGGTGACAATTTTACAATATATTTCAATCTCGATATTTATGAAATATGCGTTTACTCCATAAAAATAAGTCTGTAGGAAAAGCAGTGTGGTGCAGTGGCCAGGATGCAGACATATGAGTCAGAAGTTTGCATTCTATTTCTGGACATGCCAGAAGGCTTTTCCTATAATTATCAGCATCTATATTTGTCTCTTTTTTTCTCACTCTCTTTTGTCATATATTTGGAAACTCACAAGAAAGACAAGAAATTATTTTAGAGAGAGGGTGTCACCATGCATTTTGGGTTGTATGCTGACACTTGGAGAAAGTAGCACAAGTTGCCTCAGTACTTTCAAATCGTGAAATATTATTCTTTTTTGAATCCTGTTCATTCAACTGTGTGCACACAGAATAATGGTATCAGTGAAGACACCCAACACACCGGCCAGAGATAAATATTTATGAAGATATTTAGCCAAAATATAGAAAAGTCCCAAGTTTACTCATGCAGTTCTACTGCATAACTGTTTTGGACAAAATCAATCAATTAACAAAGCAACCAGATTTCAGATGAAATTTTTCTTAAACCTGAGAGGCAAGTACTGGGATGTGGGGTTACCTGCAGGCTCCTTTACCTTCAGCAACTACTTCATGCCTTAAAAATTTTTATTGCAGGAGAATTCCAGGAACTGATGGTGCAGTATTTCAAGTGGGAATCTAAGAAAATATTCTATTCCTAAGTCTAATATTATAAAAGAATGTTTTCACCACTAGTTTAGAGAGGGAGAAATTTGTGTCCATTCTTATTCAGGATAGAATGAACTGCTGAAAACTCCAATGAATTCAATTAAATTCTGTTAAGGATTTTTACAAGGTAGAATTCATTCACCATAAAGGAAGTCATATGCTTATGATTTTTAAATGGAATATCTGGTGGCACAGGAATAAAAATCAAAATAGCAACTAAAAGCAATAAACTGCATGGTGCTAAACTGAATAAAATATAAAAATCTCTATGACATTACAACAATGAAATATCTTTCCAATGATGCCAACACAACAAGAACCACATTATAACCGCTGTTGCATCAAATAACACAATTTATTGAGGCAATTTGTCTTCAATCTGTGTTGTATGAATAATATATCAATAAAAAGATGGGCATAGGCAGCATAGCTTTAGCTATATGTTGGAAATTTTAAACATCTATATTAGGACAGAAGAACCAGAAAGGAATAACTTACAGTGAAGCATTTGAATAGCTTGATTCACCTTTGGTACACTAACCATCACAAGCAGCACAATTTCGAAGATATTAGTATTAAAATCAAATTTAGTTACATAGAGTAGAGCACAGAAAGGAAGACCAGAGCAAATTTACATAATCTGTCAGGATTTTATTGCACTTAATTACCAGTTCTCAAGTATTCACACTAGAAGTAGGCTTTCTAATGTAAAATGTTAGATTTACCACCTGTGTTCCACATGACTAGGTTTTCTTTTCAGTTTTTTATTGTAATTTTTATGTGCAACTGGATTTGGTGTCTGCCATGCAGCTTGAAATTAACACATGCTCCATTTATATTCAAGGTACTATTCAGGTTGCTGGACCTAGTTCTTCCACTGGAGATCCTTAGTGATGCTATTATAATGATCTTGATTGATGCTGAATACTTTTCTTTCATGAAAATGTATACACAACTGTTCTTATCAACCCATTTTATTCTTGTTTAGACTCTTTTGGAAAATGATTTTGTTTATCACTAATATAGCAACTCTGTTCAAAAGTAGATTTCTGTTTTGGTCTGTATTTTCTTCCACACTCTGAGTCTACTCTATTTTTCATTTTGCATATTAAAACAAGTTATTATTCTTTGCTGTGGCTCTGCCCACCTCCACAAAGATCCCAAATTCTTCTTTGAACCTTTTCCTTTTTACTCCTGCAGTTGTAAGTACTCTAAACACACTGTATTGCTTAGTTGCTCCACTGTTTTATTATCTTTGCTTCTGTTTCTCTGTTTCCAGGTACCAAGTGTAGCTCTCCAGTGGTAGATACAGAATATTTTCTGTGGAAGCTCATGGAAAGAGCAAGAGTCAGACTTCTACTAGGATTCTCCACTGATGCCAAGCCCCAGCACTAAATGGGGCTTTGTCAAGTATGTCCATCTTCCTGACTGAAGATACACAGTACTTACAACACAAGGGTCGGAGTCAGTCGCTTCAGTCTTGTATTTCTCCACAGTAGGTCCCAGGTTTGAATTTCTAGACATATTTACACAGTTCACTCCATTATGGCAGCTGATCCACTGCATCCTTTTTGGCCTATTCTGACTTACTATTTGTAGGCTTAGAGTGCAGCTTCTTTTCTTCCTTCCTTTGTAGATGTGTGAGAAGGCCTCCTGTTTCTCCTGCTGATCTACCTCTACTTAGCAATTGCTGCAGTGAGCAGGTAACACCTTCCAAAGAGATACTTGGCTTCTGCACCCATGTTTTGCTGTTCTTGTTATATTTACTGTTTTATGGATGAAAGAGCTTTAACTTCCTTTACCTTTCATCACATAATCTGCTTCATTTTCTCATAGCTAATAAGAAATGTCTATACTCTCATTAATAGTGATGACATAAGAGATTGTCAACTT
>NW_008239054.1:3780660-3810798 GCF_000691975.1 Corvus brachyrhynchos | reverse complement strand
ACTGTATGAAAACATTTCTATGCAATTATTACAACCATTTCCTGAAACTCTGTGTCACCAAGCAGGGATCTGAATTTCTTTCTAAGGCTTTTGAAATTCTGTTTTTAAAAATATTCAGCAGAGCTTTTATAAGGGCAATTCACTGTGGGTACGCCAGACAATGGAGCATTTAAAACCGTATTCTTTAGCAGAACATTAGAAGAACTCCTAACAAATCATATTGTGGTCCATTATTTGTCACTACCTCACTTGGTATGCCATATTTAGCAGATATTAATTTTACATGTGAGAAGCTATTGCAACAGCACAGCAGTAGCACTCAGAGTGCTATTTCTGGATAAAGAAAAAAACAATTTCAAAACAATATGTAATATTTTCCTGTGAAAGCAAATAAATTAATGCCAGCTCTTTACACAGATCTGAAGTTTCCTTTAATATGACTGAATTACAAGCAGAATTTCCATCTTCAGTGTCCTCCTCTCTTGAGTAATTTATCGTTACATGCTGTCAAGGTTTTTAGCTGTTCCACAGCACTTCAACTTGTTTACTTTATTGCATTTTTATTGCTTTCTGGAGAATTTCATTTTTCCTGTGAATGTCTCATATTTCTTCCCTTCTCTCTTTTTTTTCTCTTCACCTTTTGGATGCCACTCTTCTCAGCCTCTAACAGTGTAAATTCTTTCCCATAGTATATGTGAGTGCAAAATCTTATCCTGTGATGGGGTTTCAGTGTAGACATGCTCATTCTCTGAAAATAACCCATGCTTGGCAGTGCAAGAGTTAAGAAGCCCATATCTCTGTTTACAGCAACATTTAAAATTTGTATTTAAAAGAAAAAATATTTGCAGCAAGGGATGAATTAACATTTAAAGGTAATTACTTAGTTGTATTTTAGAGTAACCTTGATAATGAATAGATGTCACAATAAATTACATTTATTTTTAAAAAGAGTCAAACTACTCTTCATAGGGCGATAATGGATGCCTTTAATGACAAGTCATATAACATTTGCATTCACAAATGAATATTCATACTGCAAGTGTTCACAGATACTGCTAATATTTCACTTATTCTATGAGGGAGCAAAGTAATCATGTACCACATCTAGTGAATAATCAAAAAGCAAGTAGATCAGAGACAACTCAGGGGATGAAACTTTTTCAGATAAATCATTTGTTAAACAATTACAGCTAATGAGCATATTCATAAAAATCAGTCTATTCATTGATAATACATCAAGTGACTAAAAGTCTCTGTTTGATGGCTACATTATTTGCTATGAATAGATCATCCATCTTCAACTGTAAGGCTTTAATTTTTCTTTTAAAGTGTGAACAAATATGGCTGAAATTATCTCTGAAATTTGGAAAAACTGACCTTTTTTTCCTTTTTTTTTTTTTGTGCCAACAGGTTTCCTACTTGACTTTGAAGAAATCATTTATAGTCAGAGACTGCTGTACTGCTTCACAATGACCAAGATATCAGCACTATTTTGACACTATTTGTGGTTTTAAAGGTGTCCAGAGGTGTGAGATGTCCCTCTGTTGGCTGTGCAGGAAGGTGGGCTTGAGCTTCTTTCGGAAGAAACCTTTTTTAGAGCATGGCCACTGCCAACTGCTTGCTAGTGCAGCTGCCTGACTTGCAGCATATCCCATCTCTGCTCCCTTCTTGGAGAGCCAGCTGACGTGGGCTAGATTACAAATCAGCAGGTAAGTGGTGTGGGGCTTCAGCAGGCTGGGTCTCCGGTTTGTGTCCCAGCCCGAAATTAAGATGGTAGCATTGGTGTGTGCTTAAATCCCAGCTTCAGCTGGAAGATGCATCCTGCTGCCTTCAACTCACTTTTTAAAATCATGTTCTTGTCCTCAGTTTCATCTGGTTTCTGTTAAGTGCCAGATAGAGAGCCATCCTAACAGCCAGAGCTGAAAGCCACATCCTTCCCAGTTCCAATGCTGCTAGCCTGTCTGCCACTTGCATTGAAACATCCCTGCAAGCCATTCCTTTGCACAGCAAATTAGTGGTGGAGTGGGTGTAGCTAACTTGTTTGGAGCCCTGGAGCCAATGTGCATGAGGGAATAACAACAGGCAACACTAGCAGGAGAGCAGGGCCATCTGGGCACACACAGAGCCTTGGACTAAGAATTTTGGGTTGAGGAGAAATTAAAATGATTAAATGATTTCCAGCTGGGGGTCACTCCCTTCTTCAGATCCTACCGTAGCCTGGTTTGCAGATGTACTTCATATTTGGTATGCCAGGCGAATTGGTGGTTGTTGATTTTGAACATCTGCAGAGCTAGCTAATAGATATCAGCCTCTGTGAGAAGGATGGGATGTTCAGTACAGGGCTGAAGCCAGGGAGTATAAAAGAGGTGAGAGTTTAGAACTTGAAATAAGCTCATCTGAACTGGAAGCAGCATACAAAGGACACAGAGTACTTGAGCCACTGTGGCTGGATACACCATGGGTTGCAGAATCCAGAAAGAACTGACACGTGTTTGAAAGGTTCATAGCAATGAGTTTGGACAGAACTATTGTCTGTTTGGATTGTATGACAAAATGGCAACAAGCACAATAAAAATATTTGAGATGTGTGTGGTGGGGGCATGGGCATTATAACAGGGTCCATGTGTTTGGCCTCCTAGGCATGGTATGTCTTTGCAGAAATGTTCGTGGGGAAAACAACTAAAAGCATAAAGTAAGTGAAAATGTGATAAAATATGACTTGATTCTGCTGACAATGTCTCACACTATAATGACTTCACACCCATCTTTGTTAGGGTATTGATTTTACAGATACTGCATTTTCTTTGTCTTTTCTTCACTCTGATGTCATGTATGAAGCTGTTAGTTTAACTGTAGTGTAGATGATGCAATTTTTATAGGAGAATTATAAGATTAGTAAGGAAAAAAATAGAGAGGGAGCTCTACAATGTGCTGAAAGAGCATCTATCTGGCTGTAGAGTGATTACTCCTCTAAGATCAGTCTTGAGACAGAACTTATTAAATATTTTTATTAATGACCTTGACACCAAAAATGGCAGTGTGCTAAATGTGATAACAAGCAGTTGTAAGGCACTGACAATATTCAAGAAGAGTTAGAATATAATTCAGGGTACACTTCAGAATATCACTGACAACTGGAGTGGCACAAATAGGGTTCAGTACTGTAGAAATGGGTTTTAGAGATGAATAACACAAATTTCATAGATAAATTTGGAACTTGTCAACTCTTAAAAACAGATGAGGATAAAGCAACAGGAAGTCTAAGTCCATTATGGGAATATATGAGACATCAGTCTGACATTCATAGTCTTAAAAATGTATGTGAAAGCTTAAGATGTAGCATCTCTAGTACAGAAAAGAACATATTAGTGCTAATGTCTAGGGCCAATTCTGCAATATTTTGTTCTATTCTGGATGATTACATTTAATGAAGATGAATCCAGACTCAAACAGGTGCAGAGCAGGAGAATTAAAATGAGACGGTAATGGAAAACTTTACCTGGAGGAGGGGGATTAGAAGAGCAGAATTTATTTAGTTTAGAGCATATCTTATTTAGTTTAGTAAAAACAAAAAAGAGGACATGCTTGCAATTTGTAAGTAAATCAGCTAACATGGGATGTGGAATATTGGTACAAAGGAAAAGAGTATAAACTTATAAATTGTATCTGCTTAAGTTTGATCTAGGAATTAAAGGAGATATGGAGAAGGTAATATTTCGGTTTTGTCCAAAGTTTCTTCTGGTTTAGGAAGCAGTTTCCTACACTAAAATGTCATCTGGGCTGAAAGATCCCATTCCTTTGTTCCTGTGGGAAGGCACTAGATATAAAATCCTGCAGGACACCTAGTTTGGAACTGAAGAACATCAAGATATAGTCTGGGAAGGCAAGGACTTCTCACAAGGCTTTAGGGGGGATATTTCTGTGAGGTTCTGGCAAAGCTAAATAATTAAATACAGCACCTGTATAGAGATAACAACACATGGAAGGTCAGATCCTGGAAGTGTGGAGAAAAACTGAGACATGGTTGAGGAGCCTGGTTGTGTGAAATGAGGATGTCAATGAGCAACCTGAAGAAAGAAAAGCGCTGTGAACTAGGAACAAGAGGGGGGAAAGAAATAGGGACCAAGAAAGAATAGACTGTGGCCAGTGGAGCTCAGTTCTCCTCAGAGCCCAGAAAGGAACCGGTGATTCCTGAATCCTGCCATTCTTCTGTTGACACAAAATATCTGTGAAACCTTGAGTTGCTTCATGCTGGACTGCTGGTCTATATCTAATACTCCCTTAAACCCAGAGATCTGGGCAGCGTTCCCCATTATCCTGTCCCAAGTGGTAACCACAGCTGTCACTACAATGCTTATGATTAAAACCACTTATCTGGGTGATACAAAATCCCAACAAAAGCTAACAGTAGAATCACACCAGAAACTGACCCTAGAAAACCTGTAGTGACACAATGAATAGGTATTTCAGTTGCACTGAATTCAGGATCCTCTGAAAAAATCCTAAAGGTTGGGGAAAATCAGATGTAAGAAAAATTAATTATTTAATAAATAAAAAAGTTAGTTCCAGTTTAATTAATGAACTGTGGGAAATATCAATTTGTTCTTAATTGTAATTATATTAATTTAGGATAAAATGTTTCCTAGAAGACTAACAGAGTTGGGCATTCTGTTCCTATTTTGTTTTCAAAGTAAAACCTCCACTAAAATGATTTAGGTTTTAGTTGCACTATTTAATATTTAGATTTCTTGGGCACTACATTGTGTCCTTAGTTTAGGGCTCCAAAACCAGTTTTAATTAAAACCTGTACAATTTTCATGGGGCAGTTAAGTTCTATAGGTGACCCAAAATGAATGAAGTCTGGCAAAGAATAAGGTTACCTGCAACTTAGTTCAGGATTGTGTACAAACCTGCTGCAACATAAAATGTCCAGGATTAAATATAAAAACCAGATAATTGGAGGGATAAAAAACCACTGTAAAAAATTCTGAACATTCATTTTTTACTGCATTTTTATTCACTGCTTTAGAAAAATTTTGAGATATGTAAGGAAGTTGGGGTTTTTTTCCCACAGGGAAGGCAATACCAGCAGGTTGGTAAATCTTCATAAATTTCAGCATGACTATAAATAGCCACAGGAGAATTACTGAATATATCCAATAAAACAATGACAGTTTATCATATGTCAGCATCTACCTTCCTTATATTTTCTGCCTTGTAAAGAAACACAGAAGTTTGAGCCAGGTAAAACTGACAAATTACTTGATGGCCATTTGTCCACGGGCACTTCACCCAGCAAGGCAATTTGTGCTGTTAGAGGGCAAAAAGAAATTAACATTTTTGAGATCTAAAGGAATTCTAATATTTCTGCTCAGGCAGACCAGGTTCTGATATTAAGAACCAACTTTATGTATTAATTTTCCTTTGAAGTTATTTAATCCCTTTTATAATCTGACTAGGACTTGACGTCTTGCATAGAGAGTGTATTTTAAAATAATTTTAGTTTACTTCTATCTTTGCACTGTTGCCTTCCGTTTTAGTAATCTTCACATACTTATGTGAGACAGTTTTAATTTTTCTAGATAATTACCTGAAGCAGAATAAGAATATCTAGTTGCCAGGGGTACCCACATTACCTTTCTGTGATTAGAGGAATATTATGGATGTCCCCATTTTACACAAAAAAGGGTCTGCTATCCTTTTCTTCTTCAAACTTTCCTTTATGGAGAGAGACACTATTTTGATACTGCTGAACACAGAGACCACACCCTACACTTGTGTTTCTCCTGGACACCTACTCTCATGCAGTCTTGCTAGAATGGTTTTTTCAGCCTTTGATTAAAGCAAAGTAAAACTCAAAGGATCAAAGAGCAAATCAAAGCTGTTGCTGCTCTTATGCACAACAGACATCTGTCATCAGGGTTAGCACAGAAAGGAATAAAGTGTGCTTGTGAGTGTGGTACTAAAGGATGATGGAATACCATAGGGTGCCCAGGGTAGTGCTTATTCCTGAAGATTGTTACTGAAGGTGGGATATCAGTGATATCCTATGAGTGGCACAAACAGAACTTGAGGCAAAATCCTGCAGATATGTCAATGAATTTATTAAATAGGGTCTGAAATATAGAGAGGAGAGGAGAGGAGATAAGAGAAGAGAAGAGAAGAGAAAGGGTGAGGAAACCAAATAGACTTTTGATCTGTTTTTCTTTTGGAATTTGATTTTTATGCTTCTTGTCAGAAGTAAGTGTAGGAAATAGAATTGCAATGGCACAGCAACTAAACATGCATGTGTGAGCTCTGGTTCAGGGAATGCAGGTAATAGTAGCAATGTACTGTAAGGGCTTGCTCTGTGGCTTGGCAAACTAAACATAAACTTGCAAAATTTAGACTTGTACTTTGCTTGCTAGTTTATATCTTCTTTAGTGTGGCCTGTGCCAAGCAGATAGGATCTGTTTAGTTGCCCTCAGCCTGAAAGCTGAATGAGAAATTGAAGAAGCTTATTTTGAAGTAGCTTTCCCTGCTCTGCCCTGTCTTGCTCTGAGTATTTGTGCCTGTGTACTAAATCCATATAGCTTGGAAATGCTGTGTAATACAGAGTTGCTTGGGTTCCTCTCTCTCCTTATTTTGTTTCTTTATGGCTATAATATTCAGTGGTTTAAGATCAGGACATTAACTGTGTCATTGAAATCACCAAGAGGCAACACCAGTTCCTAAAATTTCTTATTCCTGGCACTGAGTTTTTGCTGTTTTAAACCACATTTCCTTCTACAGTTAGATGATTAAAAAGAAAAGATACCCCTTCTGCATTTAGGTCATGAGGTTCAGCATAAGTACTTACAGACAGTGCCAAAGGCACAGAAAATTGAATGGGAAGGGCATCTGGGGAATTGTCTTCTGCTCGCTGTCTGTGGCTCTGGTGCTTAGTGATTTGCTACAGCCATGATTCTGATTTTCCATGTTTCTTGTTGTACATTATAATTCAGGGCAAAAAAACCCCATGCCAGTACTGTTCCCAAGGCAGGCCTAGGACATCTGATAACTGCTTTCTGAAAGAGGTGGTGTGCCCTCTTCCCTGGTACATTCCGTTGTTTGTTGCACAAAATTCTAGTTATGCAATGTTTCAAAAAAAAAAAAAAACCAACAGAAAAAGCATTTTAAAATTGCTGTGTGTATGATGACTGATCAGTATAAAAATTTATATCCTAACAAGGTCATTATTGGCAAAATCTTCAATTTTAGCAATATTTATTTCTCAGTTAAAAAAAAACTCTGATGTTCAGCTCAACAGGTGCCAATTTCTACCTAGTATTTAGACATGTCAATTGGTGAAATCTAGTACTTCAGAAGAGAAGGCCTTACAGAGACAACAGCAACAATCATGTTTTGTGTTATCATTCCTGCCGCCTAATTTTTCAACAGTGAAGGCTCTAACAAAGCCTTTTGAAAAATTAATCACTACTTCTATTCTGCACATAGATAGAATGAGTTCGGGAAAATTAAACCCTGTGAATGTCCAACTATTTAAAGAATGATTATTGAAAAGAATGGGATGGAATAGGTAGTCATGTCAAGGGAATACCCTTATCACTACTACTCTCTTTGTAATCACTTGTGGTATGGAAATGCAATTAGCCATTGTGAAGTTCTACTTATTTTTGTTAAAATTATTCTGGTTTTCTAAGAGAAGAGTACACATGAACCCCATACTTGGATTCAAAATATAAATTTCAGTGCAATGGAGGACACTTGAGGGTAGTGATATTGAAGGATTATTTTTACTTCAATTTCTTTTTAATGGTCTCATTTTCTTGCTTTTAATATTGATCTACATTTTTATGTTATTTAGCTTGAACCTAATTTCCTAATTTTCTATCAGAAAAAGATTGTAACTTTATTAACTTTAGAAATGTTGGGGCCTGTATTATGTTGGAGATTAGACTACAAATTTAGAAGAGATGACTTGTCTTTACTATGGGAATAAACAGGCATGTATTAAATAAACAGAGCATCACATGCATCTGGCTGTTTAGCACACTGATGTTGTAAAAGGACAAAAGCTTTCAATAACTCAGTTGCTTTCACTGCTTCTTATTTGTATGAGCAAACCCTTTAGTGCATGCCATGAACCATAAAAACCTGGAGACAGTAAGATTAATATGTGTGTAGAAAGTAAGCTTTAACAAAATGTTTTATATATAAATTACAGATTCACATGCATTCACTCTGCAACACACATCACCAGACACCCACTGGAGTGGGACAGACTCTCAGTGTGGCTATCAGTAGAATGCATTGAAGGGCTGTTTTTTAGCAGTCAAGGATCTGTTTCATTGTTCATCCAGCACACACGGCCAGGTCTGACTGGAGGAAGCAGTAGTAATTCAGGAAGTTAGTGACAGAGATGGAAGAACTCTCCCCACCCTCCTTCAGTATTTAGCAAATCTCCTCTTGAAAAGTCCCGAGCAGAAACAGAGCAAGGAGAGACAGGTGTGTTCACAGATGCATGTTTTATAGAACCCAACTTCATCTGCAAGGGCTGGACCCTAAGCATCTGCCTCAAGACATGTCCCCAGCATGTAAAAGCCTTTACAGCATTTAGCTTGACCCTTAGCTACCTAAAAGACATACTTGAGGAAAAAGAAAGATAATCTCATTTCCATCTATGCCCTCTAAGAAAGGAATTAACAAAATTAATTTCTGCAGCTTCAGGCTTGAAACTAGCTTTTCAGTCCTAAAACAGTCCATAAAACAGACAGAAGATATTTTAAAACATGAGGCTCCCTATGAGATTGCACCTTTTTTTCTATGTAGCTGGTAAGCTTTGTTGGATGCTATGTTTATAAACTAAATTACTGATGCTCATGCAAGTAACTTAGTAACTTAAAAAGCTGATTGAATGCGTGTATGAATGAATGAATAGAAATGCAGTGGTAGCATAGCTTGGTAAATTCACCTCAACACTTCCACTCTATTTATTTCTTCTTGGCTTAATGCTTCTGAAAAAACTACATGACAAGCCACTGTTGGATTAGTCATCTTCAGCTGAAGAACCCTGCACCTTGAGAAGGCCATGATTCTCTAAGGTAAAAGGAGAAAGAAAATAATTTTCTATAAGGAAAAAGAAATACTGATCCAGAATGAATTCAGACACTACCAGTGTAGTTGCAGCTCCATGAAGTACTTCCCAATTTCGGCTGTCTACTGTAAATAGTAGTCTCCTGTTTTCATACAGTACAGTCACTGTGTTCAGCTCATTCTCTGATAAACTGTGTTGTTTATCAGAGAATGAGTTGAACACAATGTTGTGTTGAGATGTTGTCACATCTCCATGGAAAGCCATAGGGAGCATGTTATGGTCTGAGCAGAGTCTGAAGACTTTCTTCCAGCTGTCAAGAAGGAAATGATTCATACCCAATTAATTCAAAAGGAGTGACCACTCATTTATTTTTTAATCATAAATTTTGCCACAATTTTAATTTAAGTTTTGCTGCAGGCCAGAGCTTACAAAATTCTACCTTGATTTGATGGGAGCTTAGCAAAGAGCTTTTTAGGACTGCTAGAGAAATGCTTGGTTTTGGATCAGAATCTAATTTGTTGCTGAGTCACAGGTGACTAAGGATGTCCAATTCTGTCTCACATATTTAGGTTTTATTCACTGGCTTTAATTTATGCAGAATTTGAAAGAAGCAGTAGACAGACAGCCCAGGCATGCTGGTGTACTTTGGTTGTGTCTCAGCACAAAATCTGGAATGGTGCTTTTAACCACATGAAGGTATTTTTCTGACAATCTATCTTTCTACAAAAGGACATAGCATGCAGTTCAGGAGGACAATGTGCTGCAGTTTATTGCTGAAGTGGAAATAACACTGGAAGTTCAACAGCTAATTTAGTGTGCTAATAGTTAGGAGTAATATAAAGTTCTTGACCCCCTTGTTTTAGTAATTGATGTAGCATCAACAAGGTGTTTGGGCAAAATGATGGCCATCCCCACTGGAGAAAACACATAAATGATGGATATTACTGAGATACATCATCTTTTATCTGGATAAGATGGGCTGTTAGGTGAAAGACATCATGCTGAGGCTTTGCACGGTGCTGGGCACAAGAGGCAGCTATGAGCTCCACATAGCAATGCAATATGAACTCCAGCAGTAATACACTTCCTTTTGGCATTAGGATTTCAGGTCCAGAATGTGAAAAAGTCCAGTTATTTTCCAAGTCTGATCCTAAAGCAGAACCTCAGCAAGGCTTTCAAAAGTCCCAGTAAACTTAAGCCAAGAGGGAGCATAGATAAAAAATTCTCATTCCTTATTTATATATTTGTAGCTTCGTATGTCTTACTGAATAAAGTAAAAGTCACTTTAAGTATAAGCAATCACATTCAGTATTATTGAAATACAGAATCAAGACACTGGTAACATACCTTCAAAGTAATCTCTAATAAGTATAGAAGTTTCAGGATAAACATCAGAGCAGGGCTGAGCTTTGCTTCACTCTGAAAAGTCATCCATCTAATGGCTATGTCTCTGAATCAGGTATTTTAATCCTCTTAGAAGACTTAAAATGATCCACTCAGAGAGTTACTCTGCCATTTCTATATTTAACTAGTAGCAAAATTTTGACAGGAAATTAATTTTGTTCACAACATTCTGGTCATGAAATCTCTTAATGAGAGAAATTAGTCCATTCTACTGGCAACCAAGGAAAGAAGACTTCTAAAGTTTAGGTTAAGACTTTTGGAGATGGGTGATGGATTTCCCTACCTTTCAAAAATCCAAGTGATTTGATATGGATGTAGGAGAACAAAATATAAACCTGCATGGACTTCTCATTCAGATATGCTTGACAGAGTAGGCTTCTACTTTTATAAGATTTTTAATTTCACTGCTATTAACATGGAAGTCACAAATGCAGTAACAAATATAGAATAATTAGTATGGCAGCCAACTCCATGATCATCTTACTTCGGCCCCAGAGCCAAGTGATAATTACTAGACACAAGTACTGCTGTCTTGGTCAGACTGGTGGATTTTAGTCAAGTGCCTGTGCACTCTTTGTCATGTCTACCTTGCTTGTGAACATTTACATGGACATTTTTCTTTAGCAGAATAAATACATGGGAAGTAGGACAGATTCAACCTGCAATGCACAGGCAGCCTTGCAACTGAAAGTTTTCTTCAGTCACTGGTGTAATAGACCAGCATCCTTTAGAAACAAATTCCTGGTGATACTGTCACCATGTAGACTTTACTACCACTTAAAATAGCAGTGTATGCCAAACTTCTGACCTACAAACCAGGACAGCAGTCCTTTGATTTTCCACCATTGATACAGTAATGTCATGCTGTTATTTTTAAACACTTGGAACATACCATGCCACCCAATCTGGTATTAGCAAATCTTGCCTAGGAGATTTCTTTTCTTCTACTACTCCAGTGGAGCAGTTTATGCTGCTTTTTCCTGTCTCTAGCTCAGCACTAGCATTTGAGATACAATCAGGAAAAATATGGTTTTATTTAAAAATGTGCTCGGTTTCTAGATAGTTTTTAAGTGTGATCATTAATGATTACTAGAAATAGCAGGTATCTTGACAAATATAAAAGAAATAGGGTCAACTAAGCTGAAATGAAACCAATTTTCCACTATTTAAGATAGTACCATCTTATCAATGGAAACAATATAGCATTCAAAGAAAAACATGTAGCTATTTTATGTTCCTCACTGAAGCCTGAAGATGCTGCAGATATTTTACATATCAGTCTTTGAAAATGAAGTGAGTGATCATTCAAATACAGTCCCATGATTCACATAATTTGACTTAAATACACAATTTCTGACTACTGATTCACAACCAGATCTGGTTAAGCTAACTTGTAGTGACTTTACCCCCAGAACTGTAATGCACGGCCCCCCTTACCCTTCAATTAAAGAAGTCAAACAACCCGAACATGTAAAACCAGCATATGACTGCTAGGGCTAATGCTACTCCTGTTCCATAAGCCTGACATCAGCCCTGTCTCTGGCACGAGCAGCACACTCAGCTTGGTTTCCTAAAGTGGCATCCTCAGACACACTGACTCATCTCTGAACCTGTGGGTGAAGATGATATTGATGACAGTGCTCCTGGAAACATTTCTAACTTCCCACTCAGTGAACAAAGCTCCCTGTTTTGTTTGGCATGCACTAAGTGAGGTTACACTGAACCTCAGGGGAAGAAGGCTCTGAAAGGCTGACATCTTCAGCAAAGATGTGTATTTTTCTTGCCATCTCAGAGGGATTTCAAAGCAACTCTGCTTTCTGGCCTTATGTGACAGAATGACTCTCTTGCTTATTCAAAGTTAGTGCTATTGCTGGAAGAACTTCTGCTGCTTAGCACTGATCTATGCTCCTGTTGGGGCCTGTGAAGGGGATTTATAAGGAAAAAAGTCCAAAGACACATTTTTATTCTTGGCCTGTACCCACCAGCACTCCAACACCCCCAACTACAGGGCTGGGAAGGCAGGTCACAGCATATAGCAGCTGTTCAGGGGACCACCTTGCAGGAGGTGAAGATGAGATATCTGCATGGAATGGGGCAGATAGGCATCTCGGGAGAGGGAGACATGAACTGCAGAGAGAGACCTTGTTACCCTCCTACAGTCCTCTCAAACTCATCCCTTCTCATGAAATAGGTAGAAGATCTCATTAGAAGGATCCTTAAATCACAGTGGTTGTTGATCTTTCTTCTGCTCTCTTGGTGAGTATAGCAAGTCCTGCACAGTGGCTTTTTCTACAGCAGCAGTAGCTCCCATCCTCCTGTCTTGAATTTCTGGTGATGCCTACTGGTCTTGAGGGTGGCTCTGTCTGATGCAGCAGTCCCAGCAGCAGTCCCAGCAGCAGCAGCAGTTTCAGTTCCATGATTTAAGGCATTCTTGCCCGCAATATCATAGACCTACTTGGCTCCCTACAGAGAAAAAAGACTACAGTTTGAAAATCACCATTGTAGGTTTTAATACTGCACTCATGCTGCTTGCAAACATGGGATTTCTAAGTGAATCACTGGAACACAGTAAAACCTCCAGGGACTGGAGAAATACAGGCAGGAACTGCAGCAATTAAAAGAAAAACAAACCATACTCTGTCATTTTACAGTCTGTACAGTTTTTGTGACATGGCATGTTTAAAAATGTTTCCCTATTTTTGTAAAGACAGACAAGCCACAGCTCTCACAGGTTTTTCTTGTAACAGAGCTTCCCAATGAGAATTTTGGAATATGAATCTCTCACATCAACTTCAACCCAGCCATGTGTGACTCAGTTGTGAATCTTAAAGGATCAGGTCTCTTATTAGACATCTTTCCATAAAACAATTGACTGTATGAAAAACGCTGCAGAATTGAGATTTAGGTCATGCATGGCTCTACCATGTCAGTAGCTTCAGTATCCATCAGTGTACTGACAGTGGTTATCCAAATAAATTGATATAGAGATGTGCTCTGCTTGCTGAGACACTAAACAAAATATTCGGGGCTATGGCTCCTCTCTCTAAAGTATGGAGCTTCCTGCATTTGGTCCTATATTTAGTGCTGATGGAAGAATTACACAGAACACTTAAACAGACTTATATGGCAGCAATAATTAGGGTTCCTGAAGTAAGTGTTGATGCTTAATGTTCCATGGGAACTGCAGAAATGTAGGTTACTCCGGACAGAGTACTCTCTGATGTTATCCACTATTTGCAGAAAACCACTGGATGACAGAATGCCCACTTCACAAACCAAAAGGAGTGGAGGATATTGTACTTAGACTCCCTTGAGAAAATATGACATGGGTATAAAATCTCTCACTGCTTGTGCTTTACCCACAGGGCTTAATTAGGTCTGTTGAAGGTTAATGACGATGAATAGGTAAATCTCAAAGTTTACAACATCTAGATTTTATCTGAATGAGCACCTTTTACTTCAGAGGCAAATTATTCTGCTCTCCTTAATAGAGATTAATTGGGAGACCTGCTCCCAGGGCAAACAGCCTAGTGACCTCTCTGCTCAGCTTTGAAAGGGCTGTCTTCCAGGAGGCATCAGGAAATCCTTAACTGCAATCTGCTGCTTTTTAGTTCTCAGGAGAAGGATTTCACTGCATTGCTGTGTCTGGTGAGTGAGTTTTCTCACACACCTAGAAGATTTTAAGCATGTAATTTAGATGGCAAGGGCTGCTGTGTCCTTCTGTACCAGAATGGCAAAATGGACTGTACTTTTGTCATGCAAGAAGCTTTGCCTTTGAGCATTTTCACAAGTGCTTTCTTTTTTCCTAATCAAATAGCTTCTAGAAAACCTGTTTAAATTCATTGTTTCCCTTGCATATATACTGCAGAATGCCAGAAAGCAACTGGTGGCAGTAGCCTCCATTCTGGACACTTAGCACTTTCATCCATAAAAAACTTCACACGTAACTGCTATTCCTCATAATGTTCTTGTAGGTAAAGTGTTAGAGTTAGGTAAATAACTCACTACCAACAGTTTAAAGAATGAAAGCCCTTTTTGCATGCAAACTGTTGCCAACTCACTTTGATGGGTTTTTCTCCCTCCAGTCCCCATCTCTCCACTGCACCGTTTGCAGAACATGTGGCACCAGGATCTCTGGTGCTCTTCCTTAGGAGATGTGGCACTATTTGATCCCTTGACCACAAATGGAAATTTCATCCATCAAAGATTGATACCGCCAGTGGTTCTTGTCCAAGTTCCTTGGGAAACCTGCATAATCTTAATCTTTGTGGATAAATTGAAGGATTGCATGATGTTCGGTGAGGGACTTCCCACATCCCCCTCCCACAAACCACCCTGCTCATGGCCACACATTCCCACCTCTCGTCTTGGGCTGGCTCTGGCGATTGCCAGGCCTGTCTGTGAACTGCCATGGACCTCCCTGAGAGCAGAAAGCAAAAGCAGTGAATAACTCTGGCTAGCTAACTGCTGAGTTAGCATGTTAAACTGACTCATGGCAAAGAGTGAGAAGTGCCAGAGCTGGCACGAGGGGGAATGGTTGATCTGGGCAGTCAGGAGAGAGGCCAGGAAGTAAGGAAAGCAGGGCCAGCAGCAGGGAAGAAGACAATGCCCCTTCTGAACATGTCTCCCAGTCAGTTCTTCTCTATGGTGATGGGAAAAAATGACACCTTTCTGTTGCTTCCTTTTCACTGATGGAGGTGAGCGGTCTTAGTGTTGAAAAGAATAATGGATAAATAGGGAAATATAGTAAGAATATAAAAAAGAAAAGTATTTTTATAATATTTGACCAACAGGTCTCTTACCTCCTTTGTTAGAAGCAGGAAATTGTATGTTGTACTTTTTCGTTTATTTAAGGAAACTTTGTCATCTGCTATTTTCCATGACCAATCAATGCCCTCAAGGCTTTGCATTGCACCAACTCTGGTAGTCCTCAGACAGAAAATTCGTGAATACAGACAGATGGGAGAGTCCAGAGCTGAAGAAAGAAGCTGAAGAAGAAAGTAGTGAAGTGGATAATTTCCCAACAACTCATCATCATGTTGTGAATATAATTGAAAATCCAAAATGTGGTTATGCATAATGTGAGGCTGAATAGCTATCATCGATTGCTCTCTTTAGGGTTTTGCATGAAATTTTATTTACTTTTCTAGCTTATCAGCATAAACGCATGCAGAAAATAATTTTGTAAATCCTAGAGCAATTGCATGACAGAAAAGGTACTCAATTATATATTACTGGAAATACGTTGCTCTGGATTGATTGCCTTGTTTTGGAAAGCACTTGTACATGAAATATTTGATGAAGAATAACAATAGGAAGCAGGCAATCCAAAACCCAAGAGAAGAAATAAATCTGAGGGAAATAGAGTGAGGCAAGTAAAGCACAGAAAAAATAAAAGAGCTTTTGTCTCCAGGAAAAAGTGGTGAATATTGTTAGTCAGTTGACTCATAGTCAGATCAGGTTGTTGAGGCTTTTATTATTTGATTCAGGAAGTTGCTTAGACATGCCCCTCTGCATCTCTGAGTAATTCCATGGGGACTACTTACATATTTAGTTCAAGCCTGTATTTAAAATGCTTGCCCTCTGAAAGATATAGTACATAAAGGCTGAGTAACACTTCTTGGTGTGATGCTAAAACAGCCACATGTTCTGTGCCAGATGCGATTCTTAGAATTGCTGCATCTGGTCACATGTATATGTTCTGGGTTTTGTCTGCTTTAGCAACATCTGCAAGTTTTGCTCCTTTTAGCTGGGAGTGAATCCAGTGCTCTATTTTGGGAATTACTTTACTGCCAGAGCACCCCTAGCAAACTACCTCCATTCATAACAGGAGAGTTCATAATCTGTTCTTCTAAACTTTTTCTTAATTATAAAGAGCTTAAAACTGTGAATGGTACTATTAAGTCATTGAATCTCACTATTTTTTAGCTAATTACTAACATTATTTCTATTTTGGGGGGGTATATTTTCATCTTTGGAATTCAATCAGATTTTCTCCTATAAAGCCAAGTTTCATCATTATTCTGTGCTAAAGGCTGAATTTTAAAGCATGCCAATACAGCTGGCATCACATTGGCCTTCCTAATTCAAGGACACAAAGGATTACCCTAAACGATGAGCAGAAAAAAAAAATCACATTTGTTCTATTAATCAAGGTTTTGGTGGGGTTTTTTGTCAAATATGATTCATACTTGCCTCACAGCAAGGTCTCTGAGCAACTCAGTGTTTCCTGGAAGCCCTTTGGTTAGTAAGAGCTGAGCATTGAACCATGCAGTTTGTCACCTGCCACAGTATTTACAGAGCCAATGGATGGGAACAAAATAGTGCAGAGCAGAAACTGTCAATAATTCACACTTAGTGACTGCTGACATATAAGATATCGGCAGGACAACTTCAGCAAGTCCCATCATTTCAGTTCATAAGCAGTAACAGGTTCTCTTTCTTTCAGCTTTTGATTCCTCCATAGATTTTTCTCCAATACATAAAAAAACTTAAAAAAAGAAATAAAAAGAAATAAAAAGAAATTTTTGGAAACCAGAATGTACTGTGTTCCCTATAAAACTTGGAATTGTAATGGTTAGTGTGGCAGGAATGATGAAGGTCCTGCCTTCAGGAATAGAAGAAAACAATGTAACAAGATGTTTCTTGGACAGAGGAAACAAAAAGCCTGGCTTTCAACACATCCTTTTTGTACTCTTTCACTCTCTTAACTCTTTGAGTCTCTGATTGCCCAAGAAAAATAAGATTGGCATTTTATTTGGGTTTTTTCCCAGTGGGAACTAAGAGCCCTTTATCGTCTCACTTTGTTTTCACCAAACTCAGAGAATCTTTGACAAATCTGATTGAAATTCAGCAATGGGTTAGAAATCAGAAGACCAGCTTGTACCTACATGTGCAGAATGAGTGACAAAACAAGCCTCATTTCAGTGGGAGATCAAGCTAACTGCCTCCCACGCAGTGAGATATTTCTGAAATTTTACTCTAGAAACCAAGACAGTTCTGTCTGCCACACAGAAAATGTCCACAATCAAAAGCAAACAGAAAACATCAACTAAGGCAAGTCTTTATTTCATTAACTGAATATAATGGGTATGAAAATTAGGTGGTGAGAAGACACATTGCCACTTCACAGTACACAGAGATTGTGGTGTGTAGCGAGTAAGCACCACTGAGCACAGCTGTGGGCAGCAGGATTCATCCTCTAGGGTTGCCCACAGGGGATGTCTGAGTGGAGTACGAGTGCTGGAATTGTTTGAGGCTCTGTGAAAGACCACAGCCTCACATATTCACACAAGTCTTGCCCAACGTCATCCTTGTTTTCTGACAGTCTTAGTTTAATAATGAATTTTAGACAGGGCTTGAATGAAAGATGCTTTATAAGATCCTGCATAGTCCTGAGTGACTCCACTGAAGGTTTCCTGATGAAAGATCCCTGGCTATGTAAAAATTTGTCTTGATTAGTGAAGTCAGCTGCTGTTGGGATGATTTGGGCGGATTTATTTCCTATTTTAAATTCAAATTACTTCCAAATAAGTTTTCAAGGCACTGCCTATAGATTAAAGGATAGGAGGAATGTGACACAGAATATTTCAGTAGAAGATTTTCCTCAGAAGACTAATCACTTGGGATTCTAGTTCTGTTAAATGAGTTATCTGAACAGGCTCAGAAGTTTTAGCTGCAGTATATATCTGATCCGAAAAGTTACTGAACACAGTCAACATTCCCTAGGAGGCAGCTCAACAAGGGCACCCCATGCCTTACAAGGAGCACTTGGGATCTTGGAAATCACATCTTTTGTGCTCCCATGTCTTACCCAGGGTTTAGTTTTCCTCCTGCCCCATCCAGGAAGCCTTTTCTCATTAAGCCTTGGGGAACAGGATAGGTTCTTTCCTGCCCATCAGCAGCCCAGAGTCCTTCACTCCCAGGCACCTGCTGTGGGCAACTGCAGGTGTAAAGTGGGAGGGCTGAGGAGATGCCTAAAACAAAGAAAGATCCTTGGCAGATGTGAGGAAAGTGTGGTGGCAGAGGAGTGAGGGAGATACAAATGTGCCACAGTGGCAAAGGAATGAAAGGAGGGAGGTTGGCAGCTGGAGACCTGAGAGTGAGATTATCAGGCAGAGGAACAGCAGAGGATCTCTGCAAGCACCTACCTGAAAAGGAGAAAGCAGGTTTAAAGATTTACTTTTTCAAGGACCATACATGTAAGTCTCAGGCTCATTTTGATTTTAAATCTTTTGGAAATTCAGAGCTGTGAATGGATTGTTATATGACACTCTTCTAGCCTCTTGATTTATTTTGTTTAAAGGACATGTTTAAACAGAGGCATGTCTTTGGTAGTTGGAGAATAGAGGAGAGCTGCATTTAAAATATATCTTTTAAAAGGAAGGAGGCAGTAAATAGCAAACATATCCATAGGCTTATGCTCCCTTACATAATAGAAATTTTGAGTACATTTAGTATGGGTTAAGAAAGAGTGAAACTTCTTCTATCGTAAAATTCTCTTACGCCACTTTGAACATGTTTTATGAACTAACTTTAGGGGTCTATGTAAATCTGCTTAGTATTCTGAGAAAGGAGAGGATTATTAATCTGGAAAAAGTGTCTTTGCTTAGAGCCAACTTTAGAATCTGTTTAAAATAGGAATTTTTAACAAGTGAGTAGTATTCCCTCAGTTGCCCTTAGATTAGCTTTCTTTCATAGGTATTGGGCAGAGCCAGTACAATTTCACTCCTGGAAAAAAGTTTTTACATCCCTGAACAGATATTAAACATGATCAGCATAACATCAGTGAATCTGACGAGATTCAGCTCACACAGTTTGTTCCTCCAGAGCTGACAGAGCTCTTTCTAGGCCTTATATCCCAAACTAATCAAAAAGAAAGACTGAATGAGCTCCCACGACTGAAGCAAATGAAGTCAAATACTAGACAATTCTAAGAAAAATAATAAGGTTCCAGTCATCAGTGAACATAGCAGTTCTACTGAAATGAAATTTCTGAGTAAGCCCAGTGCAAGGCATGTTTAATTCAATATTATTGCCAGATCTTTGCTGGCTATGGAAAGCCCTATCTTCAGATCTTCAAATCTAGTCTACTCCAGCTGCATGTAGGGATTCTGTCACTTGCATTACCTTGCAAATGTACCTGCTTTAAGCAGTGCTGCCATTGTCAGGTTTCAATGAAAGAGTTGTCATGAATCTGAATACATGTTATACAGATTCGGTGATTTAAAATTTGAGCCTAGGGATATGTCAAGTTCTTTTACATTGTGGCATAATTTTAAATGATTGATTATTTTACTTGGTGAAATTGAAGTAAATTAGCTTGATACTATTTAAGTTGGAACAATTTTAATGGTGTAGTTCATAGAAGGCAGGCAAATTAATGGCCTTTAGTTGCTTCTTTGGATCTTTGCTGTTTGAGCCCACTGGTTTCTCAGTCTTGACAGTCATGCTGGTAGGTCATATAATGTTGGCTCTTGCATAATATTGCATTTTCCTTTTAGTTTCCCCCAAGCTAAAGGGTATCCAAGAGGTAGAACCTTACCAGGTCATAGCTCATCTCCCTGCTTTTTTCAGGCCAGAGCCACCCTGATCACAAAAGTCATCATGTAGTGGGAAGGCACACAGCCTTCATATTAGCCCCAGATTGTAAAGTCCTGTGCAGAGTCTGACCGACTGGCTTATGCTATGGACTTTCAGCATTGGCCTTAAACTTAAGCCTGATAACTCCTTTGTGTAAGGCATGTGCAAGATACTTGGGTCTGATCCTGTATGAGATCCAGGTCCTTCTATCCTTCTTCTTTATCTCCCATGCCCATGTGTGCTGGTTTTAGCTGGGGTTTTACCTAATTTTCTTCACAGTGGCTGGCATGGGACTATATTTTGTATTTGTGTTGATAAAATAGAAATGTTTGTGTTATGGCTGAGCAGAGCTTACACAGAGCCAAGGCCTTTTTGCCTTTCGTACTGCTGACGAGGAAGTTGTGGCTGCATGGGAGGTTGGGAGGAGACACGTCCAGGACAGCTGACTCAAACTGACCAAAGGGGTATTCCAGACCATATGACATCATGCCTAGCATATAAACATGGTGGGAAGAAAGAGGAAGCACAGGGATATGTTTGGAGTGATGTCTTCCCAAGTAACTGTACCATGTTATGGAGGTCTGCTTTCCTGGGGATGGCTGGACACCTGCCTACCCATGGGAAGCAGTGAATTCCTCGTTTTACTTTGTTTGTGTGTGTGGCTTTTGCTTTCCATATTAAACTGGCTTTATCTCAACCCACAAGTTTTCTAGCTTTTACCCTTCCTATTGTCTCCCCAGTCCCACTGGTGGGGGAGTGAGCGAGCGGCTGTGTGGTGCTTGGTGGCAGGCTGGGGTTAAACCAAAACACCATGATTTTCTATGCCTTTGTAGAGCTCTCATCCTTCATACTTTGTGCTGAACCAGAGGAATCACCATGGTTAGCCTATGTACAACCATCAACCTCACTTTCACATAACCACCTTATACCCGTACTCAAAATTTTACGATGCTTTCTTCTCCCAGTGTATTGGTGTCTTCTGCTATTCCAAGACATTTCATTCAGGTATCCCTTTCTGTTCCAGTTCCACAGTTGTGACATCTGATTTATATGTTTACTGCATTTTAACATTTAAAGAACAGATCTTTTTTGTGTTGTGTCAACTTCAGAAAATGTAAAATCTAATCGCTTTTGCTCTGTGGCCCCTCTTCCTTTATCAGATCTTTAAAAAGGCTCTGACTAACATATTCCTCCTTACTGTCAAATATATCTGGATATGGCTAGTAACAGTGTTGTTTTGTCTAAGTGTTATATTTCAGAAAAACTAATTTTAGAGTGGTGCTGCATCTATTAGGGTTAGCATTTCCCTTTATACTAAAATCCATAAACAGATTATCATCAAATTGTTGAAGATTTGCATACTGGACATTTTTATCTTCTTTTTCTCCTTTGTTCACAGTTGTAGTATGTCCCTTTATGAAGGCTAGGTCAGGTGCAGTCCTTTGGAGGGTAAAGCAGATGGTTCCTGTCTATCCAGCAGCTGGGCATATGTGGGTGGAAAAACTTTGCAAGACAGCTGAGTGTGGCACGTAGAAGAGTTACAGCAGAGAACTGGGATCCTGCAGCTCAGGAGGAGCAGACAGACAGACTTCAGAGGCTTCTGAGGATGACAGGGGATTAGTCAAGTTTGCAACAAACTTAGGAAGTCACTGAGTTGACCAAAAGCAAACCTGTAACTGAGGAAGACATGTTTAGGAAACCTTTATTTCTAATCTACTTGAATTGGACATTTTGTGCTTTTTCTTTTCAATTTTTTGGTTTTGGTTCTAGGTTTAATAAAAAATTGCTTTCTGAGTTTCAAAGTCTTTCAGTCTTCTTTGGGGAGCTCATTATAAAGAAAAGGTCTAGGCAGTTTCACTGCAAAACCTTGGCTGAGTCTGGTTTCTGTCACAGTTAGGTAGTTAAGAGACACTGAATATCTCCCTTGCTCATAAGCTTCAAACTGCTGATCATAATGAGTAACTTCAGTGCAACAAAAGACAGATTTCCATGAAATTCAGTATTTGTACCATTTGTACAACTTAATGATGCCACCTTACAAGGCCCATGTGAACTGAGCTATATTCAAAAACCTGTGAGTACCATGCTCTAGGGGACCCTGCTTGAGCAGGGAGGTTGGACTAGATGACCTCCTGTCATCCTTTCCAGTCCCACCTGTTCTGTGATTCTGTGAACAAGCAGTAATTACAGCAGTACTACTTTTGGACTATTTGGTCTGTTTGGGATGTGGAAGTTTCTGTAGTTGAGGAATCTTAGTCAATAGTTTATGTTCCTGTCTAGATCACTGGGTCTTTGGGGCTGGTGGTAGCAAGCCTTGGCTGTCTTCTCTCTAATAACTAAGTGTAGGTAAACCTGATCCAGGTAGGCATTGCCTAGATGTTGCTTGTTGTGCCTTCAGACTGAAAATTTGCTCCTGACTTGGTGTTTGCTCCTTGTCCTGATCCTGCAGTATTGATTTAATCTCTTGGTATTTGAATGTTGGCCACTCCTTTGTCCTGCTTTTTTGTTTCATGTAGTACCTAGTATTAGTATTCCATGCTGATGGTCCAGCCAACATCAACTCCTTATTGTCATAGACACTGGTGTCTCTGCAAGGGTGTCAGGACCTTGGCAAGTCACTCCAAGCTTCACATTTCACAAGGGTAGGGGGTGATTTAAACAAAAAGAAATAAAGAGTAACGATAAATAGCACATAGTAGAAGTCTATGTTCCACTGAACATTACAGTGAAACTTCCTCATCTGGTCCATCATGATATTTATGAAACATATAAGGAATATTTTCAAAAATAACACTCATTTCATTATGTGCAAGGTTTCCTTCCCTCTTTGGGGCCCAAACCAAATGTGGAGTTGCTGATTCACTCGGAGAAAGATCCCATATTGAGAAATTTTCAAATTGACAAGCCAACCCCTATGGCTTCACTATCTTCTAAAGTGCTAGAGAAAAAACAGAAGTGACCAGCCCTGAAATAATTAAACCAGTTTGGTGCTCAGTCTGTCAGCAAATGATCAGAAAGGTGATCCACAGAGACTTTGTAAACATTTAGTAAAGAAAGAAATGTAATGATACAAAAATGGGAAATGGTAACAGCAATGAAAATATCCAGGTGGCTCATCTAAAAATGATATGTTTGCAGTCTGCTTTTATGTGAAGCAAACCTTAACTGAAGGAAAAATAATCCAAGCTAGGTGTTCTGAGGAATAAAAGCAGCAAATGGGCCATGACTGGAAAGAAAACAAAACTAAACAAGTAGACTCACCTGCAGAATAAAGAGCTGTAATTGGTGTTTAATGCATTCTGCACTCTGAGATTGATGCTGGTTGTGATAAAAAGAGGAAGGAATAGCTATCTCAGAAAACAAAAGGATGGGCTAAAAATGGGTAGATAGAGGCGGAGAGAGAGACAGGCACATACATACGTGCACAGGAATTTACTTATATATACATACATGCATACATAAATACATGAATACATGCAGACACATCTAGCTAGATTTCTTAATGAGACTCTGCTGTAGTGATGTGTTTCTGTACTGTATCAATAAGGTCATACTGAGATAAATATGCATGCTGAGAAGCACTAGACTCCCTATGTGCTTAGCTTGTAAGCATCCACATCTTTGGTTTGGAAAAACAATACTTTATAAGCTTTTCTTTGTTATGCAAAAGTTGATGAAGAGCCGTGCTGATTCAGCCCAGAGGGCTAGCCCAGTCTTCTGTCCCAGCAATGGACAGAAGTTGATTCCTAGGGCAAAGAACAGGGCAAACATGATATTTACCCTCATACTTTCCCAGCAGTCAACTACTTGCAGCTCTGAAGATTTCATGAGCTTAGTAGCCTTCAGTGGAGTTTTATTCCAAATGCTCTTTTAGCTTCCGCTCATATCTATGTAAATTTTTTGGCATACAAAATGGATTCGTCTTTTAGAAAGAGTTTGAGTGATCTGCTGCTCTCCTTTGGTTTGTTTGCATCAAGCTCGTATCACCTTTCATGACATCAGGTACACCAGTCATACACAATAATATTATCAAGGTGTCCGCATATATATATACACACATACATTACACATATATAAATACAAATATATATGTGTGTATATATATTTATATTTGCAATAGCTTTATATTTCCATAAAAAGCCTGAACTGAATGAAATTCTCAGGAGGAAGGAGAGTTTGCTACAGTGTTGTGGAGAACTGAACCTCTCTCTCTGGGGCTGAAATATTTGGGCCCACTGCGTGTGGCAGAAAAGAGTTTGCAAGTACAGAGCTGGGAGCCAGGTTCTCCTGAGAAACATCCCAGGGACCAGGAGCTGCTAGGAGGATTTTGCAGCAATTCAGAGAGTCTCTGAGTTGTCACTGAAAGTAGGTTTGAGGAAATGACTCACCTGCAAGGACAGAGTGGGAAGGACGAGTTATTTACGAACCTTTTAATTTAATGGTTGATATTTGGACTCCATCTGGCATAGTCGCTTCAGATTTTCTCTCTTCAGACAATTTAAGGATCTTAGTTAATACTACAGCAAAACCTGACTTGTCTGACTTTAAAGGCTTTTGCCTTGGAGGAAGAGTTCATTGGAGATGAAAGCCTGGACTGATCGACCTCAAAGCTGTGGTCAATATTTATTTCCTCAATTACGCTTATTAGTTGTATCCTGCTTTATCAAAAATTGCCTTGTGTTCCCTACAAAGAGATCCCTAACATCTGTTGCTTAAAAAGCTTTTTTTCATGCCATGTCTGTAAAAATCTCCTCATAATAAAGAGGTTGTAAGCATTTATAAAGGGCCAGTGATCCTTTTTCTGTGACTACTAGGATTTTTCAAAAGGCCTTTTTTGTGCAGAGTATGCTCTCTCTTGATACTGTGCAAAAATTCCCTGCACTTTCATTTCTCCATCAGTGAATCTGAGTGGCTGATTAAAGATTTAAAAGTGTTTTTTGTTTTTATTTTTAATGGCTCTTTTGTCTTCCCCTTTTCTTTCATAAAATAATGCAACATTTTCATGATTTGTAGGGGCTAGTAGGCCTTTTGTGTCCAGCAGCAAAATGGTCCTTCTCATCTGCGACCTACCAATTATTATAAATGTCACTGATGACATTTTAAGGTGGCACAAATATTTGAAATGAAAAGAAACAATTAGGTGGTGCCAGCCCAAGAGAAATATTTACTGTTCAGTACCAGGCTGTATCCAGAATGGCTTGTCTCACAAATGCTTTTTTTTCCACATTAAATCTAGAGGAATGAGAAAGGCCAGACAAAACATATGAGAATTTAAAAGTGAAAACTCCATAAAAGATGAAAAATTCAATAAAACTTCCTGAAAATGTCTACAACAAAAATACCCTTATATGATGCTAGGTTGTAGACATGGGGAAATACAAGGGGACTCAGTGCTATTTCTGTATAATAGGGAAATGAATTAAGAAGTGGCTCACAAATGTTCCAGCACTAAGAGATCCAAACCAATCTGATACCAACCAACACTTTTTTGTTTTATTTAGATAAGTTGTATCAAAGTGATATTTTTTTTCCATACATTTCTATAACTTTTTTTTTGTTACCAAGTTTTCTGAAAGTTGAGAAAGCTGGCTTTTTTATATGGCTACTTGCTGAAACCATGTCTCTTCTTTCCCTTTTTTTAATTTGAATATCCATGTTTGCCACCTTCTTAGCTGCCTGTTCTTCTATAAAGTGTAATTGGAATTCAGTGTGATATATGTGTTCAGCCCGAGAATTTTTGAAACAATTCCAACATTTTTATTTTCAAGAATATGTCTTTCCTGTGTGCCCCATTCACATCCACCCACTCTCAGAATAATTTCTGCATCATTGTTATATCTTTCCTTATGCCTACATTTTCTCTCTAAACCTTTCACTCCAGCTTCAGATACCACACTCATTTGTGAGGTCTCTGGAGTGTCAAAGCTTCCAGACAGTATTCCAGACAATGGATGTGACTCTGTTTTGAGCAATTTTTACAACTAACTAATGTATTTCCTTATATATGTGTGCCTTTTTTCCCCTTTGGTGCTGCCAGTGAGGCTGTAAGTGCAGTAATGGCTTTACTTCTTTACAGAGAGAGCAACTCTGCCAAATGCAGGTTAGCACTCAGTTCTGTGGTTATCACTGTCCTCTTGACATTCCTTCTTCCAACCTCTTGCAGGTTCACTTTTATTTTCCTTCTGAATATTCCTGGGTTTTGTTTTATTTTGCTTTTGAACCTAGTCCACTGTGGCACTGAGGAGTCAAAAAAAAAAAAGAAATCAAAACTTGCAATCTGATCTGAGTACCTCCTGCAGGCTGGCAAATTTCAGTTTCTTAATCTGTTATGTTCAAGCTTATTTTCAGAAGTATTTTTTTATCTCTGTTCCATGTCTCTGAGGCCCACTACAATCTGATCTTACATTAGAGATTGTACAAACCCTACAAACAGCATGTCAGACTTGCCAAACTGAAGACTGCTATAAATGCTTCAAATTTTTTTTTTATTTCACATATGAAGCCAATTATCTTGCAAACTAGTTGTTCTTTCTGGGAATGGAGTATTTTCTATATCTGTATCATGGCTTGTTCTCTTTCACTAACTTTTAGGCTGGTGATTGAAATGCATGCCCTGGATCCTGCAAATATAATTTGTCTGACCCCCATATATTAGAATAGATATAGACCTTTCCAGGTCCTATTATCTCCCTATGCCTTTCCATAGTTTCATCTCTTTTTAGAAGAAAACAAATTCTTGCCTGAATGACTCCCAAGATTCTGTTGAATCTGTGGAAAATTCTAGATGCATTAGTACAATAATATACAAAGTTGCATTTTGACATTTGACAACTTTTGTCTTGTTTCATGAGGCTTTTCCTCCTCTCTTGAGCGCACTTGCTGATAAATATCGGTGACAATTGATAAACAGTCAATATCAGACTATACAACTAACATTCACTGAATCTGGAGCTGGAGGCTGGGCTGCCGCTACTTTATGTGTGGATACGTGTGGATACGTGTGGATTTGTGTGTGGCTCACAAATCAGAGAGGATGGACCACTTTGTCAAAATTTTCTGACATCCCAAAACACCACAATGATCTCAAGGGCACAGGCACTGATGATTGCACTACTCCATAGTCAAATACTGTGTTAAGAGCTGTCCTAGATCTGTAATTAGCTCAGTGTGAAGAGTGGACACTGAGAGACTCATCCTATGCAAGAAACCCCAATATATCCTTGTTTCAGCCAAATTTTAAAAAGGACTTCTTTTATTCTTTCTTCTTTAAAAATAAAAAAGCCAAAAAAGAATAAAAAGGGGTTTTTTTTCTGAACAGCTATTAGCCATTGTCTGCATAACCATGATCAGCACAATGGCTTTGATGAGACTAAGCCCACACAGCTTGTTCCTCCAGAGTACACCAAGTTTCCTGCCAGCCGTTTTGTATTTGCTACAGCCCAACCTAATAAAAAAGACTGAATGAACGCTCATGATTGATGCAAATAAAGCCAAATGCTGCTACAAAAGAAATAAGATTTCTGTCATTATCAGTCACTTTTATTATGCTGAAAGGGAATATTCTCAGCAAACCTCATGCAAACTATACCTAAGCCACAACCTTTCACAACCTCTTTTTAATTTTTTTTTTTTTACTAATTGCTGAGGAGATATACAGTGTTGGTACCTTCTAAAGCATCCTTCATGAGCTCTGTCCAGTTCCATGTGACACAAACTATTTTATAGTGTGTCCTGCTCACTGGCAGTGTCAGTATAGCCAGTTTCTTCACTCCCATGGGTGATGTTTTATCTAGATTTTCTTTATAAATTGTAACATCAATACCTAGGCATTTTAGCTGGCTCTGTACAGGTCAGCTCAGGTTCAGGCAGGGTTCATGTTACCACTGGAAACTCGATCATACACTTGTGTGATTTGAGCAAAAAAAGGGCAAGGTAACTTTAGAAGCTAGAAGCCTCTAATTCAATCCCAAAGCATCCTGGCAACTTTTTTCCACTACCTTGTAGGTTTAATGTTGCACCAGAAGGATTTGACTAGAGGGAGACTAATATCTGCTAACACCGTTGCTAACATATTGCTTTACTCGTGGGTGATTTCACTTCGTATTTTATTAGCAGTGGAAGAGATAGCACTGTCTACTATTAAAATTGGTGAATGTTGCCCTTGAAACTCCCCTCAGTTTCTTATAAATTTGTCTAGATTTTAAACTACCGATGTTTAAAATTTCATTCTGATAAGGTGTCTGCCTCTGTATGCTTTTGTTGGGTTTATTTAGGTATTTATTTTCAATGTGTTCCAGCTGTTTTAGAGAATAATTCCTGAGAAACTTTGGTTGTTTCACACAGGTTGAGAAACAAAATGGTACCTGAAAGTCTTTTTCTTTAATCACCAGTAATTTTTGTTTTCTATTCCTCATTATCTGAAGTAAGGTCAATAATTTTGATGAGGAGGGATTATTAGGACAGGGAGGTAAATCCTGTATCTTTGTATGAGGACTAAGCTGTTTAAAAAAGACTCTTCAAATATGGTCATTGCTAATGGAAAAAATTCCCCAAACTTCCTATCTCTGGTGAGCACGATCCAGTGTGATGCTGTACAACATCTGGCAAATGCATCTGTAAGCAGCAGCATTCTCATCTTCATTTAGCCAGCTGGACTATGAGTAACAAGGTTGTATCAAAGCTCCCCATGCTCTTATGCAGGAGCTAAGAAAAAATCTGCTTCCTCTGAGAGAAAGAGAAGAAGAAAATAAGCCTGTGGAAGAAAATGAGAGTTTGTCAAGGAGCTCCTTGGGAAAGAGAAATAGGAGTGGAGGCTGGTAAGCAGCAGGAGAAAAAGATGCAAAGAGTGGAAAGGCAAAAATCCCTGGGAATAAGAACCAACAGAGGTGGATAAAGAAGGTGAAGGGGACTGGAAAATAAATACAGTGAGGAAAATGGAAATTTATGAGCAAAGAAGCAGGAAGAAAGAGCGCAGACTGCCCAACTTGAAAAACAGACCATATATGTGTGTTAAAGTGCCTCATGACATTTGCAAGATCTAGTTTTTCCAGTTTGTATGAAATAGTGAAATTCCATGATTGGGACTGGAGGATATGTTCTGAAAAGGCAAAGGAAAGCAAAGAATTAAAAACAAAAAAATCCAAACAGACTGAAACATTTTTCAGATTAAATTGTGAAAAAAAGTAAAAAAGTCAGGTGACATGTTTCTCATTCATAGTGTGCAAAAAGTTGAATATAAGTTTTGGTAGTTATGCCTTTAAGCATCATTACACCATGAAATAAAATACATCTAAAAAAAAAGTGACTTTGAATTACAAGTATAACTGTATTATTCTGAAGCTATAATATTCTAACATTTTGTAGTTAAGAAAAAAAAATTCAAAGCACTCAAGCCAGCACATTCCTCAAAATTATTTCATTTCATTACATCACCAATTTACAAGAAAAAAAAGATCTTATAGGAAAGCATCAAACTAGTTTTATGGTCAATTTTCAGTTTTCTGGGGGTGTGCAATATTTTAGGAATGAGGCTTCCTTTTCTGTGGGATAATACTCAGAATTTGGGAGACATGCAGGATTTGGAAGAGGTGCTGCTAATGAAAAAAGGCATTGCAGAAAGAAAATGCAGAAAAAGGCATTTAAATTCATATAAAGCAGGTATGTCACAGGTGGTCTTTTTACTGTGTTTTCTTCATTTTCTGGATATCTGATTTGATACCTCAGCATCTCATTTGCAGAAAGTGATAACTTTAAAATGCTGTTGAAATCCATGGAAACTGTCTTTTGATATAGTTGCTGTATACAGTAAATCCTTTGAAAAAGTAGGTTCAAGGTATTTCAAACAGAGCAACCAGAATTAGTGGATATTTTTTACCTTAATCTCTCTGTGTTTGGATTTGCCATCTGTAAAACGGTGATACTGATATAGCGATGCTAATGCGTGGCAAATGCAGTATCTCTCTCTTATTGCTGGAGTGCTGAACTGAACAACTTCAGCAGTTTTCTTTCAATGCAAGTTTTCTTTTCTGGACTGAGTATGAAAGAGTAATTGCTTTCTTTCTGTGATCATAATTCAG
>NW_008239054.1:3743259-3780598 GCF_000691975.1 Corvus brachyrhynchos | reverse complement strand
AGCAGGAGAAAGTCATGTGAACAATCTCGAACCTCTCACAGAGGAGAATTGGAAAATATTTTTAAACTACTGAACTCGAGTCATTTAATCTTTCCTGCTTACTGCAGTGTATTGAATTTTTGAGACCAAACAGTGTAGAGTTCAGCTAGCTTTATAGCCTTGGATGTTTATGGACTATTTATCTTCCAAAAAGAAAAAAAAAAAAGTAACATGATATAGATGCTTCTTAAATTTACCATCAAATGAATAAATTTACAGGAATATTAAGTACAGATATGTGAATGTATTTCATAATTCTCCAAGAATGACTAACACTTATGACTTTTATTCTCCAATTAGGTGTAGTAAATGCAGAAAGACAAAATTGCAAGAGACCTTGCAAATAAAATATTTAACTTAAATATTCAATAAAAGCCTTCCAGATGCCAAAAAATGGAAAATTAGAGTCTACTCATTGAGAAAATGTAAACCTGAAACATGATAAAACATGTCAGCATTGTATTTCCACCCAAATAAAGACTTCTGTGGTTTGATAAAAATAAATGATACCAAATGTCATTGCCATAATTTTTCTTCTTATTCTACCTGTGTAATGCATTAAAACTATCAATTATGACTCCAAAATTGTAAGAAGCATGCTAATTTGTGTTTATCATGCTTCTCAGTTGCACAAATTGCTGAGATACATCTTTAAACTTTTCCAGTGACCGCCCATATTTTCTATATGAAGCAATGAAGCTGGAGGCCTGATTGCTTCTGACTTAGCTCCCAGCCTTTATCTTTGTTTTTTCTGCCGTATCTTTCTGGTTGCCTTTTAAAAATCTCTTTTTGGATTTGTGTCAGCACACCTGGTACCATGTAAAAGTTAGTAACAACTCAGAGCAGCTGTGTTACTGGAACAACAGTAAGGGCCAGCTCTGCAGCTCCCATCAGCCAGGAGGGAACCATGTGGTGGCTGCACTCTACACTAAAAGTGTTTACCTCTCCCAGGAAATTGATGCTCAGTACTGTTAAACAATCTCCCCATCATCTCCAGGGCTGACTAATGTTGTAGTGCAGTCACAGAGTTGCAGAGGTTGCTCATCCTTTCGCAGATGATGGAACCATCCTGATTCACTGAGGAGGAGGAGAAGATCTGTCTTTGTATGTCTTTGTTTCCCCTGGGAAAAGTGCACAGGAGAGCTTGGATTTAGCCGATCCACTCCTGGGTTGCTAAGACACTTTCCAAGAAACACCATTTATTACTGGTTTTGGATTTTTATCAGGTAGTTTTATCAAGAACCCAGAAATGCAGACTCATTTGGAAAGACGAACATCCAAAGAACATCAAAGAAAAGGCAGTGTTTGCGGGCAGAAAAAGCACAAAGTAATAAAATGACTTGCGTACAATCCCAAAATAAATCAAGGTCAGGGACAGAATCAAGGTTGTCCAACAGCCGTCACTTTTTTTATCCTCCCACCACTCTACCGCTGGCTAGTTTCAGAAGATTTGGACTTCTCAGTGGTTTCTTATGTAAAACGATGGCAGAGCAGAACAAAGACAGCTGAATAACTGTATCTGGGCACAGGAGGTTAGGGCTGGCTGCTACATTGGTACAATACCTCCTGCAATTGCTGCCTGGGGAGAGTGTGTTTGCAGAGTGTGGCAGCAACAGCTTCAGCAAGACGAAGTACTGCACATTTGACCGCTATGGTTGGCAGTTTTTCTGTCAAGTAAGCATTGGCAGAGAATACAGGGTGCACCTTGGAGACCCAGACTTGAGACATTTTGTTCCAGTTTCAGCAAGGGTCTGTGCTCCTCCATCAGCTGCTCAGTGCAGTCATATTGAAATTTTCTTCCATTAGGCCACTGCCTGTGCCCAGTAAAAGCAAAACACAGTGCAAGTCCCAGCTGAGAGGCAATGGACTTTTTCAATTCACACAAGGACCCACTGTAGCATCCCAGCAGTGCTAGGGAGGTATGAACAGATTTATTTCCTTCAGGTGCACTCTGAGGTCCATCGCACGTGAAGCAGAACATAAATCAACCTCAGGGCAAATGACTATGAGGGCCATTCCCTCTGTCTCGGACAGTCCCTTTGTGAATCTCACTTCTTTGTGGAAAGTCTTCGTGTACCTCAATGATTCTGGAAAAAAAAGGGGGATGCCCTGCCAAGAAGAGAAGGCTCTGTAGTCATCTCACTGTGAGCAAGAAGAACTGGTTAAGACCAAGTGATTCTTGTTTTGCCCACATATTTTGGTATGGCTGAAGTAATCTCTTTGCAAAGGTGACTGGCAACTGAAGGATTCTCTGTTGCTGGAACTCGGCTGGAGCTCATTACTAAGGTGAATCTTTATTACAGTTATAGGGAAAACTAAAAAGTGAGTGAAGCAGAGATAGGTGAGGGAGAAATAGAGGATCCAAAACTTGCCCCCTCCCTTGGCAATTCCCACCAACTAACACAAACAGTAGCAGCTTCAGACCCCAGTGCTTTGTCTCTCACATGGGAGCTGCGGAGGCAGAGAGCAGAAGAAGGAGGCTACCCCACTGCAGCAGTGGAATCAAGGTCAACCCTTGCAGGGGGCAAGTGCTGTTCTGTGAGCTGAGCTTGCCCTGGCTCAGAAACGTGCTCCCAGCACACCAGGCTCTCATTTACGGACCTGGCACCCATTCCTTCTGTCACTGGGCTAGGATATGTTTGGGATTCCTTTCAGAGCTGCTTGTTTACAATTCTTGATGGAGTTTACTGGTTGTAAGAAGAAAAGTATTGCTCATTTTTGAACAGCCTTCCATTGTAGTTTAAGTTCTTTGCTCTGTGGAACATGAGCTGAAGTTTCAGTCTCTGTAAGAACTAAAAAAAAATTGAGCTTATCTCCTCTCTTACAACGTAGCTGTTGTTCTGGGCTGTTCTTAACAGAACTTCAGGGGCTGATTAGGCTTCAATGGATATATTCCAACTAGGATAATGTTTCTAAACTTCCTATATATATACAAAGATCACTGAAGGTTTTTTAACATCTTCCAATTTTTCTGTTCTGTTACTTTACCCCGTCAAACTTCTATTTCTGCCACTGTTCTTCTGCCTCTTTCCATCATTTTGACATGTCTAGCTACAGAAAGAAATTGAGTAGGATGCTTATCTCTGAACTAACAGCATTGCAGAGCTCTTCTAGTCAATTCTACTCTTTTACAAATGTACTTTATGGAAAACAATACAGGAAACAGAAATATGCAGGTGTATGTTTTCTTATTCCATATGAGAAAAAAAGAAGCACATTTGCATGGTATATGATTGCTGATGGATGCTTTCAGAGGAGAATACACCTGAACACAAATATTAATGATGTAGGAAAGCATCAGTATAATTCCTTTCACATTCTTATGGACCCCCCTGTTTAGGTCATGCCATCTTTCTCTGTCCGCTTCTCTACATTAATACAGTTAATAATCCTGATATCTCATTTATCTTTTGTAGAAGGGAGAGCTCAAGGCCATGCCTGCACAGAGGCACAGCTGATTCATTAGCAGGGTTTAGCCAGAGAACTTCCCCCTGAAAAAGTTTCCTGCAGTGGTACCAGAGGAATGCTGTGTCACCTGACAGTAGTTGATTTCCTCAGAATTTTTCTCATTTGAGTTTTTATGCCTGGCAAAGAAAAATTAAATATTCAGTCTACAAAAGGGTTCAGACCTGGTCCTGTTTTTTAGCAATGTGAATCATGGAAAGCTGAGTGCCATTACCCACCCCAGTAAAGGCTTTATTTAGTTTAATACTGCCTGAAACAGTGTAGGTTTTAGAGTTAAAACAGCATTCACTGCGGCCTAGGTATTTTCATTGTGTCACATGCCAGGGAGCAGTCCTGCCAGGGAAGATGACAAACGTCTTTGTGGTTGTCTACTCTCTGGTATAATGACTCCCAGGTTCCTAGAGGTGGACTCAGATCCCTTCAGAAAGATAATTGAATTTAAATGAGGTCTCCTACATTCAAATTTTCTAGCTGTAGACCTGTTTTCCACAAACGTAGAGCTGCCTCACATGCCCTCTCATTTTGTCCAGAGCTCAGCCGATGAGGCAGCACCAGCAGGGCAGCTCCAGGTTTGCAGAAAAGATCTGCTCAGGGCATTGCTGGGGCTTTGTGGGACCTTTGCCAATGAGGAGCTGAGAACCTCTGGGCTTCAGGTGTCTTCAGGGTGAGTTGGCAACTTAAGCAGGATGTGTGGAGCTTCAGTTACGGCTGTAGGTGCTTGGCAGATCCTTTGGTAAATTTAACAGCATCTAGACCTTGAGGAGCTCGCCCATTGGTGACACCAGTGGGATTTAGGACATGTTCTTGCATTCAGGCCCTACCCCCAGCGTGGGCTGTGTCCTGCTGAGGCTGTGGCCAGTCATCATGTCAGGGCCCCTGTGTGAGTCACAGCTCATACCCTCTGCCCAGCTGCCCTTAGGGCTGCAACATGGTGTCTCTCTGTGCAGGCAGGCTGGAAACTAGGAAGCAAATTACAAAACCAAGCTGTGCAATCACTTAAGTTTCAGTCCTTCAAAGCTACAGTCATTGTAACTCAGTGTATTTAACTGAGTACCTGTATCCATGCTCCCATGTGTAAATCAGCCTATATCAGCCAACACGGTAGGTAGATGCTGCTAGGGAATAACATAACTCCAGACACAGGATGGATTTTAATCTCCAATTGATCCTGTGGATCGAGGCCTCCAGCTTGACTGTACCATGCGTGACATTCAACAACAACAACAGCAATGGCTTTCCTCTGCAGGTAATGAATGCGCAACACTTTGAACTATTTAAATCAGTAATTGTATTTTCAGCTTTGTCAGATGAATCCTATGCTTCAAAGACACATCCTCACATTTTATGTTTTCTGGGAAAGTTGCTCATCAGGCAAGCTGGCCCCAGCACAGGCAACCTGTGATAGAGGGAGACCCATTGAGCTAACCAGAACTGAAAAGAAATTGAAGGCCAATCCCTGACCCAAAAGGCTCATTATGGGTGGGAAGAGAGGGTAGGTAGGCAAGAACCCCTTATTTGCACATCGCAGTGCTGCAGGTTCTTTGTGGCATGTGGGGAGGAGCAGCTGAGCTGGGCAGCCCAACTTTATCTGAATATGTCCAAATAGATTTCAAACAAATCCCCCACTTGTAAAAGTTGGCTCAACTTTCACTGATCTTAATAACAGCTACACAAAAACATCAAAAGAGCAGAATTTGGCCCCATGAAAAGCAAGAAATAACCAATTTATGGGTCTTATTGTAAGGTATTAGCAGTTTAAAATTACAGTCATTGTATGGCACAAAGAACATTCTGAAAAATTCATTCCCTTATGGATGTGATTTAAAATTAATTCATTCTTCTGCCTCACTCCATTATTGCCAGCAAACCAGTGATGTGGAATTACTTACTTCTAAGCCATGTGGTCTTCTGAGGACAGATACCTCCTTAGCCTACTCTAATTAAAACATTTTGTGTATAAGACGTTCATTCTGATTTTTAGTTTTTTGTTAAATAACTGAACAAAAGGAAAAGTGAATTTTGCAATTAGAGGTTAGGGAAGCTTTCTGTTTTTCTCATTTCTTATTTATTTTAAATCAAAGAGGATGGCATCCCAGTATGTCAGTGTTCTCTAGCAGAATATTAGAGTATTTTGGGGGAGAGATCAAATGGCTTTAAAACCCTATATTTGATTTTCATGCTTCTGCGTAAAAATGTAATTCTTTAAAAGGATTTCTTGTCACAGAGCCATTTATGCACATGACTGTCTGAAGAGCAAGGATCTAGACCTTGCTGACTCATTTAGCAAATATTTCTTGATTTTCTTAATAGCTCGGGTTTTGAATTTGTTTTATTGTTTGTTTGGGGTTTTTTTTTCTCTCTGCTGGTTTTTTTCCTGCTGTCAAGAGTGGAAAAAATCTGGTTGACTATGCTTCACCTAGCCTATAGCCCCCTGAAGAATATAGAGAAAGGAGTGGTAAGAGGGTCAAAATACTACAGTAGCAAGTTCATTTGTAACATTTTCAAAGAGTAAATTCAGTGTCTTGAATTTAGGAACATTTTAAAACTATTCCCTGCAATATATTTTTATGTGAAAATTAATAAATCTACATGATACTTGGGTGGAATTTTGTATTACGGTAATTAATCAGAAGTATATCCTGTTAATATGTCAGTGGATGTCTGAACTACATGAAATAGTCCCCACATGAATTCGCATATCCCCTTCCAAATGTATTTTTGCTACTTTTCCACTATTTTATATGTTATTGATTGAGTATCATTTTCATCTTCCTTTTTCTATGTAATTTCCCTCTATAGCAGTATATCGCTTCACAAAACACCTTTCCCTGCCACTGGATAGAGATCCCATTTTTCAGGTTATGCCTACAATTAGAGGGGGAAAATGAGAGCTCCTATTGGAACTGGAAATGGACTGCAGTCAGGATTCTCTCCACTCTTTTCTTGTGTTTAAAACAAAATCAGCTCGATGTTTGTGCGTATCTATAACAAAACAGAAACCAGAAAAAACCCCTTCCATGCAATATCTATTGACCTTCACTACCAGTGAAAGACAGAAGTCCTCACAGGGCACAAGAAATAAGCAGAGGTTTGAATGTGCAGACAGACATTTTATTATTATTATTATTATTATTATTATTATTTTATTTTGAGGCAATCACTAGTTCTGCACACATACAGGAAACCTTGAATTTGTCACCCATGGGAAGGCAGGAGATGTTGTTTACTGGTCACTTCCTCTAACCTTGGCAATTGCACTGAAGAGTATTAAGAGCATCCATTCAGTCTGTTAATGCAAGTCCTCCTTGCAGCCCACAGTATCCTTCTTAGAAGCAGTGGCTGCCAATATCACTCCTCCTCAACCCCAAGCAGCTCTTCTGGTTAATCCCAAGCCAAAAAAATTCTCTTTTAGTTCTGAATATGAATGCCTGCAGAGAGAGTTAAAGGAAAGGAAATAATGCAAGTTAACTTTCCATTGTACCTGATAAAGGCATGACCTCCTGACACAGACATGGCCCTGTAACATATCCTCTTCTTTTCCTGCCAGCCCTGTGCAAAGATTTTACACCCCGTGCATTTTGGCTATCATGCCTGCCTCTAATAATTCATTCTCCCACGAGGTCTAAGAGAATATGGATGAACTCAGTACTAAGAAAAACCTGTGATACCAGAACCTGCAGGGAAAGAAATCATATAGTTTAACGTGTGTTTGGATAGTGACTTGGTTGCTCTGTTATGCTGCACACATTTGTATGTTTATATTTGTTAACATAATTCCCTTAGCTGTTTAAAGGTTATAGTTATTGCTCCACATTTCTTTACAGAATGATTTATTTCTAGCCACAAGGCAGGCTCAAGAAATAGCTGACAGCTTTCTGTATATCTGAAGCACACTTAGATCATAATCCCAATTTTAGGAAGCATCTTTACCAATCTCAGTATGTTCATAATGATGAAATAATTATGTTAGTATTAAAATTCATCCTTTGCCAGTAACAAGCTGCAGAACTCTTGAATGCTCCCTAGGCTAAAGTTCACAATCTGTTTAAATTGGTCTTTCATCGCACAAGTAAACAGCTTTAATTATCTCGGCAAATAATCAAAGTATTCTTAGATCTGAGGGCAAGGTTATATTAATCATATCCTACCTCTAGAGAAGGTCCAATCCTACCAAGCGCTTAATGGAAAGACAGAAGTGCTTACTCCATAATAACACTTATTAGCCTTCACAGTTTATGAAAATATTATGGGTGTCATGATGTCAGTTCTGTGAAGCTGGAGCTTCTTAATAACAAATTACTGAGGGTCAGTTTATACCATCCAGCAAAAAGAACTGAATATCTATGTATACCACTTGCATTTTTCACAAATAAGAGCTGCCACAGAACAAGGTGCCTACAATATATATGTCTGTGTGCACCTCACATGCCAGAGAAAGGTAGAGCCTCAGCATAACTGGTTAAGTAGCTGTGGACTTACCCCGAGTCATCTAGAAAAGAGAGAGGGCATTGCAGCACTGAGATTAATGGCTGGGACCAAAACCCCTTTCTCAATTCTCTCCCTTTGCCAGTAAATCTGCCCCAGAACTCATTTGCACAATACTTAAGCAGAGGAAATGACATTGGTCAACAGGTGCTATACCAAACCTGAGATTTATTGAGGACTACATTTATGGGTTTGCCTTGTCAAAGGCTTCCAAATACCTTATGCAGTGCTATATTTATTACATTACAAGTCTGATATAGCTTTCCAGTTACTTCTATTATGTGAACTCAGAGGAGAAATAAGGTAGAAGTAAATATACTGTCACTTTTCGAGATGAATTGTTCAAAATGCTAAACTTGCCACCTGAAATTTATGGCACTGGGAACTAAATTGCATGATAATATAAATTTGGCAACATGGGGTTTTTAACTTTGTGTATTGTGATATTCTGCCTTGACAACATCCCCGTGGAGTTAAAACAATGACCATGTTGTTATATTGCTTGTAACAACTTTGAAAGGAAATTAAGTGAAATGTAAATTCAGTGTGTTTGAATTAAATTGATTTATTAGGAGACACCTTTGTGATTGATAAAAAAGGGCTAGGTGAAACCTCTTTTCCCCATCACATTTTTTCTTGACTTTTCCCACGGAGACACTGTGGGACAGAGATCCTTATTTCCTTTACATTAGATTTTTCAAAAGATTTGTACTTTTTGTTAGAGGCAGATTTGCAAAGTATTTCAGAACACCTAAGAGGGAGTTGCTCTTTCACAGGTGCTTCAATCTCATTGCTTTCAACTGTGGTGACAGACAACGTGTGGAGATGGGAACAAGCATGGAGTTAGGAAGGTGTTGACCAGCCCCAAGGATGCATATCTTTGCTGTGCTGAGCTCTGTAGTCTGCTGCTTTTTCCTAGATTTTTAAACACTCTGTCCCTTGTGTGTAATAGGAGCATGCACAGCCTGTGTTTCAAGTCAGACCAAATGGGTCAGGTGTGTTTCTGGTCCATGTGGCTGTTCGTGAGCTACTTTCAGTTTGATGGACAGTCAAATCTAACTAAGCATCCAGACACCTTTGGGGATCTGTTTTAGCCACAGGGCAGAGAAGTGGGAAGCAAAAAGCCTGAAACAGGTCTGGGAGGCTCATTCCCTCCCAGTGTGCCTGTCATGTGCCAGGAACCTGGTGGGATAACAGCCACTTTTGGGAAGGCTGGGCTGCACAGGTAGAAAGAATTCCGTGAAGTTGGTCCCATTGCTTCTGTTTCCTCGTCCACCCCAGCTTAGGTCCACAGCAACTTATGGACACAGAATGATCTTGGTCCCCTTCATACCACTGGGGCAGTGGTTGGGAAGGACCTGACTCAGGCTGTCAGGGATGCCTTATCCCCTCCTCCACTTCCATTGGCTATGTCCCTGTGTCAGGGCCACAGTGGCAATGGTTTCAGTCCAGAAATAAATGTTAGTGAAATTCTGAAATGTCAAATAATCTGTCCTGCCTTCTCGAGGTTTTCTCTGATTTTTTCCTGGTAAATACCTTTTTGTTGATAAATATGTGAATGTATCTTAGATATGAACCAGAAGACCTATTAGTTTTGGACACGAACGTCTTAAGATCCAGCTCAAAGCCCCCAAACAGGCAGGGTGGGTTTATTTAGATAGGAGTTCTCTCACATCAGGCCTTGTCTTACTAACTTAAGGTGTGTTATGTTCTTCATGAGGTTGCCTGTTCGTGATAATGCTGGTGTTTCATAAAGGACAAGTAGTCACACAAGTGCATACAAATGCCCGCTTAAATATATTTTAACTGCCCCCAGTCTTATTTGATTTAGATTCTTGTGATTTCAAAAACCATCTCATGACTAATTTGAATCCCTTGGCATTTGAATGTATAGGGTTGGTGCTTACTTGGGTCCTGAGCAAGGTGTCACACAAATCAATAGAATAGATCTGGGAGTTAGAAATAATTTTATTTCAGAATCATGAGAATATAGATACTAGATTATTAAAAAGCATCACCTATGTCAGACCTGGAAAACAATGACATAAAATAGATGGTTTATTATTCATCTTCTGTCTTGTTCTAATGACTTTCCTTTGCCCAGAATCAATCCAACATGAACCATGCTGTTACTTCTTACTCTTAAACAGTGAACTGTCCTGAAGCAGAGGGAATAAAGAAATTGAGGCCATCTATAACACATTTCAATAAAGCATGAAGGTGGTATTGGTTCTGTCACCTGCAGATTAAAGTAGCTGAATTCGTTATAATTTGATAGAATTTTGTTCTTGTTCTATTATTTCACTGTATTTTATTTAAAAGAGAATGAATTGAAGATATTTAAAAATACATTGCCATTGTAGAAAAATGCAATTACATTAGCCTTCTGCTGATGTACTTCTGTCTCAAAGTCAGAATTTGTCAGCTTTAAAGTAGGTTTTACTCTCTGCTTAAGAAGAGTGGGTATAGATTTTCCTTAAATCACCTGTGGATCCTCCTCCTCTTGTTCCTGTGTTTGTATGTTACCACCATAGGAAATTAGTCTCAGAACCAATGATGAAATGCCCATTTATTTCAGTGGGACTAGAATGTCTTGTTTGGGTTTAATGTTTGCTGCCTGATGTCCAACAAATGTTTTGAGTTTTGAGAATGGACAAAGTGGAGCATTTCTTCTTTGAAGACTAAGCCGATGATTTGGTTTGGGTACTTTAAACCTCTTGAGAAATGTCCCAAAGGCCTCGTTGAAAAGCCTGTTGAAATAAATGGCAAGACTCTGCTTTACATCAACAGATTTGAGCCCACCTCTCACATCTGAGCCCATGCCTGTCACAGCTTCAGAAACAGTACTAGACCCAAATTTTAAAAATCTGGCATTTCAGAACTCACTGCAGTGTATCTCCAGTTACCTGAGTTGATTTGTTTCCTGTGGGGCATATGAGAAGTGGAATCAAGTTATTGCCATTATCTATTCCTGTAAATTATTGATATCTGAAATGCTGATGCTTCAGGCTGTGGTTACAGTAAGCATCAAAGCTTCCTGGAGTATTACTTTTCTTACTGGCTCTTGTCCCATATTCTGGCCTTGTTCACTTCCAGAACAAGCAGTGATGAGCTGTGATTGACAGATCATTCTTGCTTGTTTATATATGATTATTTGCATTCGTTTCAGGAATGTCAGAGAAAATGCAACATTAAATATTGATTTCAAGCAGGAAAAGGCAATGCTTTCTTTTAACCACAAACATCTCTGTAGCTACAGTTAAATTTTAAAGTAAAATTTGAAAGTTTGTGTTTACCTTCCTGCACAAAGCCAGAAATGTTTTTCCTAGGGTTAAGCAGCGGCCTTCCCACTCTTTGTTTTTCTGTTGGCCATAGGAAAGCAGCAGCTATGGCATTCAGAGAGCAGTAGGTTTGAGCTGGCTGTCCATTTTGCTAGGAAGAGAATGGCTGCTGCATATCAGGGAGGATCCACCCTCTCACCAAAAAGCAAACAAAGCAGAACAATGATTTCAGAGCCTTTCTAAGATGTGTTGTTGACCCCATATGCCAACACCAGAGCTCTGATAGAGTGCATCAGTGCTCTTTGGTGGGGTGGAATACTGTGTATGCCTGAGAACCTGAAAGCACAGTAGTAAATTATTATGTGTAAAGCTTCTGGGACAGATTACTCAACCCTATTTTCCCAAGGAATTTTATTATCTCCTGTCAAGGAAAACATATTACAGAAATCAAGGGCTCTGTGTGTCTGCAAACCTCTTCCATAGATGTAAATACCGAAACTTTGGGGATGGTATACGATACTAAGCAACCCATTTCACTGTTCACATCAACAGTAATTAAGAGTGCTTGGATCTCAAAAGCTTTAGGTGATTTATTTGAGGTCATACTGAAGCCTGTAGGTGAATTGATCCTTGATGTTTTTATGGGGCTAAAGCTGCTGTTAGGTTAGGCTGCTCTTTTCCTGGTAACCCATGCTCAGATGGCAGGGAGCACTGGCCCCCTCCCAGCAAAGCATTTAAACACAGTGTGGAATATGAACATAAAATCCATAAAGACAGTGCTTGACTTAATAATTCCATGGGGATTCAGGTTACATGTGAGCTTTGCTGGAATGGGCATGTGATGGGATCTCTCTGCTTCCTGGTAACAAATGCAAGGAGAGATATTTGCCCTCCTAGGAGAAGGCATGAAATTGGCTCCAGAGTGCTGATAATCCTCCCAGAGGTTTTGAATGTTTTGGGGGTAGCACGTTGCCCATGTACACTGCTGAAGCACCAGCAATGTCCTTGCGAATACAGCATTACCGACTGTCTGAGGCTCTCCATATTTTTTTTGTTTGAAGCATGCTGCTGCCAGGACAGTTTGGATCCTTCCCTTGGCATCACCCTGCCTCCTGCTCTCCTGGATCTCTGTGCCATCTATCCTGATCCAGAAACCCAGTGAGCTCTATGTGTGGGCTGCGGGGGAAAGGGAACATTGCTGTGGAAGTAACAACTCTTGACATTCAACTCAAGGAGTAAAAAATCTGTCACCACACCTTCTGCTAACACAGAGAAAGCTCTGAGGCTTGAATTACACCCTCCGTCCTGAAAGCCAGGCTTAAGCGTCCTGCAGGAAGCTGACCTGGACTACCCCACAGTCACTGTACAGGAGGATATCTTGCAAGGCAACCATATGCTGAAGCTGATGTAGAGGCTTGTGAGACAGGCTTCTCACCAAGGAGAGTGGCAGATATCTTGAATGATGTTTAACAGTAGCCGGATTTTAACTTATTAATCTTGCAGAACATTTATGAAGTCATGCTTTGCTTTATTTGGTGTGGTGGACTTAGCTTTTAACTAACACTGATGATGCCAACGGTCTGTATATGCCAGTCTACTTTTTGACCACTATCTAAAATACTCCACTCTTCTCTTTTCCTATCCTAACTTGCTCATCCTTGCTCCTGTATACGATTATAAAAAGAATTTCCTTCATCTTCTATTCATCTTTTAACTTACAAGAGCTAAATATACTTACAGGGATCTGGGTCTTTCAGCACTAAAAAGAGTGAAAAAAGTGATTATTATTATTTACTTCTCTTCTGATATCAGAATTAAACTGTGCCTTGCCAGGCTTGCTTAGCTGGCTCTAGGAAGATTAATACACCCACATTTGGCTTACTCGAGTTACAGACTGTTTACGCTAACAATTTGGAGAAAATGACACCAGTGGTCTTCAAGAAGTGAAGTGCCAACACAACAGATTTTAAAATCTGCAAGAAATAAAAAAATGGGCCTCAGTAAGAAATGAAAGCCTTGCATGCTGGATTAATAAAGAGGAAACTGTTCATGGTATATAAAATACAATGTATGTCCAGGACCTGCTTGCTAATCCAAAGCTATACCAAAGCTAAAAAGTTTTGCTTTTTCCATTGCTAAATATCTGGGAAACCCAGGCACACCAGTATATTAAAATGTTCCTTTAAAATGACATTTCCTTGCATATATAAAGGTCTTTTTCTAATCAAATCTGCATTTAAATCCACATACTGCAAATGCTTCTGCACATATTTAATTCACCTTGTATGCAGAAATTCTTGCAAGGTTATGGCCTTAAAGTATATGTGTTTTACCCTTTTAGTCCTGACCTTGCATGAGGGAAGAATGTGATTTTCAAGTGTGCTTAAGAAAGTGAAGTATGCTGTTGTCATTTCTCATACTGGGGGCCTGATCCTTAAAGATATCTTAAAAATTCTGACCAGAATATTTCAAGAAGGAAAAAAATGTCTACAGCTGCAAGCCTGAAAACACACAGTTTTTAGAGACAGGCAAAGGTACTGAAGGAACCGCCAAGAGGAAAAATGACTTAACAGTTGCAACTGCAAGACAGAGTGTACTTGAATGAACAGCATAATTGTACATGTCAAGCACTCCAGTGCAGAACATTTATTTCTATATCCATGTGGGGAGGGGAATGTGTAGTAAATGACTCACCCTCACTACCTTACAGTCCTCACACCGTGTTTTCTTCTAAATTATTGTGATTGTTCCAATAGTCTATAAAGAATATAGTATTTGTACGTTAGAATACGACTTAAAGAGCAGAATGTATAGTTATAGCATTAAAGACCCCCAGTAAGCTTTTAGCAAAGCTCCAATGACCCCTTTATCAATAGTGTCCATATCACCAATGTTTCAACACTATTTTTTATTTATGGTGCAATCTTTAGCCCACTGGAGGCAGTGAAAAGATTTTCACTGAGAACAGCATAGGCATGGTCAACTCCTAACCTTCCAAATCAGAGGCTGAGTTGTTTCCTAAAAGAATTTCTAGGTGGGGTTGTTGGAATAACTTTCCTCTTTTATAACTTCTAATTCTCTCCTCATGACCATGAAAACCATAGGAACATGCAGTAACATGCTGTAACCCCGTTTCCAAAATTTCTAGAAAAGTCATGGAAATCCATATCTCTTCCAAAATGCACTGAAAATTTTTCAGCTGATCCAACCTGCACTGACAGCAATTACAGGCTTGAATGTTCTCAGGTGGAAACTTTCTCACAAAACCCTGTGACTTCCAGCTCTATCATGGTCTCACTCATTTCTGAAAACTGCTTTCAGTGCTCCACCACTGCGCTGACCTCAGAGCAACAGTGCAGCCCAAACTGGGCATTAATTGCCCTGGCAAAATACTGCTCAGACAGAGCTACCTGGGGAAAAGGAGTCCTTAAAACAAAATGAAAGCAAACAAAAACAGTTGTCTCAATTATACTGGCACAAGCTGTGATGTTTGATGATTACTGATAAGGTGAAATGGGGTGCTAAGTGTGGTCCTTAAAAATCTGTCTCTTATCTGAGCAAGTCTAGGAAATATCAGTAAAACATTGGCATTATGTATAAAAGCTGGTAGAGAAACTCAGCACAGATATGTTGGTTAAGTCCTTAGTCACAGCAAAGCACCATAGGAGACAATATTTCCCTTGAGTGCATTAGCTATGACATGGTAATAGGTCATGACAAATGACCCTTAACAAGAAGCAGGTATAAAAGCATAGGTCTCAATCTCTCCCTCATGTGTTGAGGCTTTCAGGAATTTTATGGAAAGAATATTTCCTATAAACTTTAATTCAAAAAAGAGCTGCTCTTACTAGTCCTCTTCTTGCTGACCCAGATAACTCATGCTGTATGAGGTGGTGGATCTTCAGGCACCAACAATCTGTTACTGTGACTTGCAGGAAACACTATTAGGAAACTATTATCTAAACATGTGTGGTGGATAGCCAAAAGATCTGAAGTGTGACTCTTCATGTTGGCACACCTCAGCAGCGAGCAGAGTGCCCAGCTGCTCTGACATCCACTGTGCAGCACAGAGAGCACAAAGATGACAGAAAATAAGCTCTCTGTTTGTTTAGAGTCATCAAAAATAAGATATCGGATGTCTTGAAACAGCAGTAGGCATACATAGCTCTCTGTTTAAGCAACACCAAAGTGGAAGAGAAAACACTGAGAGAAAAACCCACAGCCTCTCAATTTCAGCAGCATCTTACTGAAATACAAAGTTGGAGAACAGAATTAGGGCTGAATACAGAAAGAATACACATCAAGGTGAAGTTTAACATGTTTTGGGAATGACTTAAATACAATAAGTAGATTATTATTTAAATAAATAAAGTAGAATGAAAGTGAAACAAAATCCTTGTGTGTATTTTTATTTAGAAAAATAGGAGCCTAAAATACTCCCTCTTCCCTTGATCTGAGTGCAGATCTTTGCATTCCAGTCTCTATCAGCTGCCTTCACTAGCAAAAATAAAAATTGCTTTATTCCCCTAATAGTCTGCTAGAGCTGTGCTACATTGCACATCAACAAGACTCACTGACTTAGTTGTAGCTATAAATTTTGCTCAGTGTCACTCAGAATGTAACTTGAAGACAATGGAAACTCTGTGGATATAACAAATATCCCAATTTATTCCACACAAGTTTAATTTCCTTTGTTGGAAACCACAGAAGCTGGTTGAGTTTACATGACTGAGATTTAATTCCAATAATATGAGAACCTAAAATATAGAAATTGAGAGAAAAAAACCACAGATGTCTCCCATGCCGTGTTTGAGGTTTGTTTTACAAGTACATGTACTCTGAACTCCAGAGGAGCAATCTTATTTATATATGTACATACAACATAAGTGAGATGGGATATTGGCATATTTGGATGGAAGCTCTGGGGAAGAGGTAATTAATCAACATAATAATCCTATAACTTTGCATTTTACATCCCAAATTAAATTTGCATTTTTAACCTGGCTTAGATTTATTCAAACTTTATTCTTTCCATTGGGTTTTACCCTTCCTTCTTCAGCTTTCTTTCCTACTTCCTTCCTAAGCAATCTCATAGCTAGCAGGCCTCCCATTCCTTCATGGTTCTTGAAGAACTGCCTTATTTTTCCTACCACCCTTTCAGTTCATTTATAAGACAGAGACAGTGTGTTCTCTCTACAATCAAATCCTGACAACCAGTTGCTCTGACAGCTCTACCTGCAATGCACATTTGATACCTTCTGAGTTTCAATCAGCTGTAAGATATAATGACAAGATGTTTGAGCAGTGAGGATGATAATGGATCAAAATAACACATGAATTCTTTGCAAGCATAATATGAAAAGCAAGAGTGATATTACCTTACACTGTCACTTTTAATGAGTAAGAACTCATTGCTCCCACAGACTTTCTCACTTGATTATGTGTGCCACACTTTTTGATAGACAGACAAATTGAAGACCATTTAGAGATAGCAAAGTATCAGTAAATAGTAAAACAAGAATGTAAAAGGAAAAAATCAGAGTTAGGCATGTCTGTTCAGGAAATTAGTTGATCAAAATATAATTTCTACATTAACCATGTTACAGTCATGGTTGATTAATTTAGAGAGGAAGATAAGAAACCAAAGCTTCAAGCAGAGAAGGAAAATGTAACTTCGATATTAAGGAAAACTTTCCAGTACAATGCAAAATTGACAAAGAATAAACTTTCAGGAAAGACTGCATAATAGCTATCATTGCAGAAGCTCAAGGTCAGATGAGAGAGCCTCATCTATTTAATATCAGTTAAGGAGAACTGAATCATAGCTTCACTTTAGGAGGATGACCCAAATCCCAGTCTTCTACCAAAAGGTTCTCATCAATAATCCTCACAAGCAACCTATCTTAAGCTTTTGTCTTAATATAAGACACAAGCTCTGTTTAGCATAGGATTAAGTACTAGGATCTGAGAGGCTTAAAGAAATTAGAATATTCTCTCTATAGGTGTGCAAGAACAAGTGACATTCAGACAAATAGAAAACTCCTTAACACTTAAAAAGAATATGCAGGAGTTAATGGACATGACCAACAGCAATTTCTGAAGTTCTTTAATGGGGTTTAACTACAGACAGCCTTGTTGATAGAGCACACCTGACCATCCTCTGAGCTTTTATAAAATGCAGATGCCTGAAAGAGCATTATAAATGCTGGTGGTGTTCTCCCTTACCTTTCCAGATCTGTGCATCTGGCATTAAGTTTTGATAGTTGTGCTATGTTATTTGGATAAAATCTCTGCTCTGTCTTTTCTTAGCACACTAGTGCCTATCTGGTTTACTGCTGGGATTTTGTCCTCCTTCAGAAGGTAACAATTCTCCCCCCAAATAATTTTTCCTTGTTAATGATTGCCTGACTTCAGTGGACTTACAGGAAAAGGATAATAGTGTCTTTACACATAAGTTCAAGTTTTCTAATTCTGCTTAAGCTATGTTATCAATGTTGTATATTGCTGTCACACTTTTGAGTTTCAGATAAAACTTCTAAAAGAGGAATAGAGAGAAATGTGCTCTCATTGAAGCAAAATACGTAGATAAAAATGTGATGGTACCATTTAAATACATGTAACAACTTAGAAGCACACCAACAGAGGAATTGTTTAATAGCTTTTGCATAAATTATTCACAGGACTCCAGATATCTTTTATAATGTTACCTCTGTGCATTGAAAGCTTATTTACAAAAAAAAAAAAAAGCCAATCTAAACTAGCTGGGCTATGCTTTCATTTAAACTGATGTGAACTGTTAGCTCATTAGTACAAAGTCCTCCTAGCCCTGAGGTTTATCTCTGTATGTCTTTCTGGAAAAGCAGAAGTCTGGCCTGTGTCAAGTTAAAGCAAAAGGCCATATGTACTGTGAATGGTGTGTAACACTGTCCTAGCATCCTTTCTTGCCGTTGTGGAAAACAAGTCTCTGTCTAGCTTTTTGCTTTGCTTAGGCTTGAAACCCTGAGTCATACAACACGTGGTGCTTCAGGTCTGTGTAGTAACAACCAGCTACAGCAGAATGGAAAATAAATCCTGTAAGGACAGAAGAGAATCACAAAATGTTAATGCCCCAAAGATGTATAGGCCCCCTTCCACTGAATTCTCTTGACCTTTTGAATGAAGATAGGAAGAGCAGGAGCAAGACAGGTGATTCTGATTTGTGGTGAAGAGGAATGAATGTGGATTTTCCTAATCAAATGGCTGTGTATTTCAGCTGCAGAGATTTTTAAGAACAAGCTGTTAAAGGTTATGCAAAGAATTAACCATTTTGCAAGTTTAACTGAGGGGTAAATATTTTTTGCTGAAGGAGGCATTTTTAGATTTCAAATGAATGGTTTGAATCTTAGTTGTGGTGTTGTACATCATGTGCTCAGCCGTGTTGCTCCTCCAGCACTCTGCCCACCCTATTGGTGTTCAACCATCCTGTACCTAATGCTGTGTCAGAGTTCAGTGCTGCACTATTCAGGACATATTGTACATGCTGCATGCCTATAGATGTATGTCCATAAATAAAGTGAAAAGTTAGTGTGGTAGCACAAGAGTCAGACTAACTATTCCATTTCTTCTCCAGAGAGAAAAAGGCAATTTCTCTTCAAAACTCTCAGAAATTTTCTGTTGGGTTTATAGGCTGAGACCTTTTCTTTTCCAATGTACTTTTATGAACTCCAAGGTCAAATCATGCAGGCTGAATTAGATAACAGTGTCTAGAGAGAGCATGACTCAGTTTATTTGGGTGGCACAATATGAGCTACTCATAGTCCCAAGAGTTTCTCTCAGCTTGTCAGGGATTTGCAGGTGATATTTCTGCTTGTCTGTTTCTTTTTGTAGTTTTTCATTATACTGTGAAAAAAAAAAAAAAAAAAAAAAAAAGACATCATCTTCACCTGGTTTATTAGGGAATAAGTTGTGAAATTTAAGTAGTTGCCTATTATGATAGAGAGAGATTTCCGTTTAATCTGGAGATTAAGGATTTATTTTATTTATTGTTGATTATTTAATGCGCCTATTTGACACATAACCCAATATTTCAGCAGTCCCATAGCATCTTTTGAGTAGTGTGAGTGTGTGATGGAGACCTTGGGATGGTATCAGAGGTGCCGCCAGGCTGCGGGAGTGGATTGTGCCTTGTAGCGAGGCTCCCTTGGGCTCAGCCTTTCCAGGCAGGGGGTGCAGCCAGACTTGCCAGGCTGGTGGGACCTGCTGTGCTGGTGGAGGCTGGCGGAGGCTGGCCTGGCTTCCAGACAGCTGGAAAGGAAGGGCTGCATTAGTGCCCAAGCAGGCTGGCGTGCCTTCTTTGGGAGAGGTGGCACTGCCCTTCAGCAGGGACACGGCAGGAGCCACCTTTGATAATAAGCACGTCAGCTGCATTTGCTGTAAGTAATGTCTCCTTAAAGAAGGACATAATCTGCATTAAGAGTAGCTGAAGTATTTTATTCCCTTTTAGGACACAGACATGAGTTTTGTTTGTTTTTTTTTTTGTGGATCATTGTTGCTAAATGTAGAGCAGAATTCAGCTGCCTTCTCACTCAGGCCAACCTGGAACTTCTTTTTAGCTGAACCTAAAGCAATTGTAGAAGCTTGCTGACATTTTTGTTAGGAGACAAGCATCCCAATAAATAATCTGGAGAGTTGCTTTATGATAGACTGAGTCACTGTTTTCTGAAATAGGCCAAAGATCATCTAATTTATATGCCTGATCCTCCATCTGGCTGTCTTTAAAGCCCTTCAAAACTTAAACTGTAAGAGAAAATATGCCTGATCTTGTCTCAGTTCTGAGCAAAGAGTTTTGATTCCTGGAACTGGCTGCACCATTAAAAAGAGCATGTGATATTTTTTGTGATGGGATGAGAACAGGTGAAAGGGGCTGGAAAATAGAGCATAAGCTTATTGACACTTTTTTTTTTTTAATCAAGAAATGCACATCTGTTGATTTGTATTCACAAGTTATTTAGCCATGAAAAGAGCAGGTGAAAAGAGAAAGCCTGGTAATTGAATAGTTTATTTGCAACAGCTTGTCAATGAGTCTTCAAATGCCCTTTTCCACTACGTTTTTCTTGTGCCTGCAGTATGGTTTCCCCTTGTGAGTAAGAGTCTCAGCCTGGCTTAAAATTTTTCTGAGTCATCAGTTACACATCCTCTATCTCATATATTTATTGTGGCCCTGTGATTGTCTTTATCCAAAAAGGTTTGTTTAGAACTGGATTTTTGTCAAAGGAATCATTAATTAAAATTTCTCTGGATCCTTTCCTCAGAAACTTCCTTAGCCTGTCCTGTATTTCCTGCAGGAAATACAGGTGATCTTGACAGGTTTATCATGAGGGGTTACTTGTTTGGTTGGTTTTCTTTAAAAAAACACAACAACCCACAAGTATAATGAGCTTTGGAAGTTTTGTGTTAGAGAAAAACATAAATAGTCTGCCATGGTTGTATATGGTTGTTCCACACCAGTCAGTTCACATCCTTCATATTTGGCTCCCATAGGGGTTTTTCATATTCAGATATATTTTTCTTCTTTTAGAGTGGAACCCCATGAAATAAAGAAGTTTGTCCTTTTTCCCGTATTAGTCAACTCTATTGTGCTTTGTCTTCTTGAAGAATTTACTTGTCCCTTTTATTTTCCTGCTGCTTCTCTCTTTATTTAAGAATACTGATTTAAAACTTCTTTTCATACACTTAGAAAAAATAATGTTTTACTTATAAAATCCTGAAAATCAAACTGAAAGAACCATTACCATGAAATGAGCAAGTTGTGCTGCATTAATAACGTGTGCACTACATGAACAGGAGTTAATGCAGTGATATCTTACTGCTTCCTAGATCTTCCATGGAAAACTTCAGTCCTTTTCAGGTAAGCAATTTTCACATTTTTAGGTCATTTTGAGGGTGGTGTTCAAGTTACAGAAAAACCTACACCTTTTCTGAACTCTTTAGAAGGTAATAAGAGAACTGAGTTTTAACTTCCTAAAGAAAGTCAACAAAACACCTGATAGACACAAGCTTTGAACGATGATGGCTGTTCTATTAGTGTGACTTTGTGGCTTTCTGATCTGTGAAGTATGGTCAACTTCTCTCTACAGGAAACATGGAAGGATGCAACTTCTATAATTTTGTTCACTTTAGCTCCTGATTAAATGAACATAAAAATATCACACAACACCTGAGAAAGCCAGCTGAGGAACGGATATCGTAAAATGTGCACAAAATATTATAGAACCCAGAAATTTAATGCCTAATAGTACCTTTATAGAAATAAGAAGACCTCTAGGTCTTGTTTTGTCCATTTTCTTATTATAGAAATTAGACAAAATGGATTTACTGGAACGTGTGTCTGATGTATTTGCAGTCAAAACCTAGGAACTCATCTCTTAAAAAAAAAAAAAAAGGGAGAGAGTGGGGGGGAAATTTCTGCTAAACCAGTGTTTTAGAGGATTACCTGTCAGCTCTGTGGCTCTTCTGTACTTCCTTCTTTCCTTGATTCACTGAAGAAATGAATGCTCCATGATGGTTTATTTCTGGTGCTGGCAACACAAACTTTTTCATGTGACTTAAACAAGTACTCTTTCTGTGTTTTAACAGGGGTAAGGTTTGCCTCAAGGCTTATAAACCAAATTGACATCTCTCTGCCTTGTAAAATGCATTGTAGGTTTAAAATTGGATTTGTTTTACTCATGTGCTTAAAAATGTCATTCTCAAAACTTGAGTAGGTAAACTGTGTTTTAAATAAATTGCAATTAAATGTACTGCCCACTTTACCTGTGAATACATTACTCTTCTGGAAACTAGCTATTTTAAAATTTAGGTTAGGATTATGTTAGATTTTCTTCACTACAATTGTCCAAGTAACACTTCTGAATAGAAGTGGTATCCAATTATGAAGCAGCCTATGGCAATTTGCATCATGGAACTCAAAACAGGTATAATCTGGAAGAAGGAAATGAGGAAAATAGTAAGGAGTTTATTCTTAAACACTGAATTTTGAAGTATATACCATTAGCACTCTCCAAAACTGCAAAGTAGAATGAAACCAGGTTTTAAACAAACTGATTTATTATGCCAACAATACATCTGACCTAGTTTTAGAACTTTTCCTTTTTTTTTTTTAATAGTTCTGCAGTGTCAGAACCACCAGCACAAGCCAGTAAAATGATTAAAACACTCTCTCTAAATTTCAGAGGATGACAGAGGTATACTGCAGCTGTGATGGACAAGAATGGTTTGTACCAGCTGTGATAAGCTTGATGTGAAATTGGCAGGCCACACTTTCACTGGTTGAAATAAACCCAAAAAAGATGTTTGACAATACTAGTGTGGTCCTGAATGAGAGAAAAGGATGTTTTTTCCCATCTTTGTAATAAAGAAGAATATTTTCTACAAAAACTAGCAAAGAAATGTGGTATCTAAAAAAAAAAATACTGTGGCACTTAATCTTTTAAAAGTAAGACTCCTTTCCTTCATGCCATGCAGACATCTTATACACTGAGAAAATCTTTTCCTTCCTGTTACTGGCAGAGCTGATGTAACACCATCTTTTAATTCCTCTTGGTAAGTTTAGAGCCCTTTTTTGAAGGATCCACAATGCAGTGCAAACAAAAGTGTACACCATAATCTTATGAGAAAATGAAACTGAGAATGAACTAAAACAGATTATTGGTGTTTGCATTGCTTTGTAGGTTTAGTGCAACCTTAAGCAGTTAATACTAGAATGCTTCTCCTGAATTTCAATGATAGTTTGCATCTGTGTTACATTGTTTTAAAAATTGATTTGGTCAGTTGCATAAGCAGTCAAGACGTGGACTAGCAAAATAAATATCCAGTGATATGTTCCATAGACTTTTTTTTTCTCCTTGAAGTGAGTTAATTGAAAACAGTATATAGGTATTGACTGGGACACCTTGCCACTATATGTTTTAACAGAGCCCATAAAACCAATCATGATTAAGTTTAATAGATCAATATGAAATGTACTAAAGCTCTGTTAAACTTTAAGCAGTTAAAATCAATGGATAACCTACTGCAAACAGATACAGAGAGGCCCTTGATTACCAACAGAGTTAAACATCTCCTTGTGAAGTGGTGGAATAGAAAGTTCTTGTATGTCAGCAGACTTGTCAGTGTCATTGTTGTTCCTGGAGCTCTTCTTAGGGAGAAATGCATTTGGGAACCACTATGCTGACCTTGTTTCACAACAAAAGGATATGCAAAGCTGTGGGCACCACCTTCATTATCGGGTTCAACCCCAGATCTTCCACCCTGCCCACTACTTGGTGTTCATAGGTATACGGCTTCTCTCACACTGTGGCTGCAGGTCTCTGCTCAGCTCCCCGAGCCCTCACTACTGGGTCACTTCTGAACCATATCCCAGAGTGACATTTCACCAGGATTTGAGAGGGTTTGGGCTTGGATTTGAACATAGTAACTTAAGCACATATCTATAATTTTTTCTCTTTAGGGGTTTTTAAAATTATCATTATTAATTTCCAGACCTTTTTTTATGCTTTAAGCCCTAAACACTTGGAAATGCTCACAGAATAAAGTGCTGTTAAAGCTGCACTTTTTCATCTATTGCCTGCTGCTGTACCTGGGTGGTTGTGAAAGGTGCTGTGTGCCCATACCTAGTTTTACACTAGGGTGGATGCCTGTAGCACTGCATGTCTCATCCCAGGATTCGCTGTGGTCTGCAAAGAATGTTCTGAACGCTGTGCTGCCACTAGCACACCAGTAGTGGTGCCTGACCTCCTTAGTTTCTGGTTGGGCTGGTATAAAAGGCTTGCAGGAGTTTCCTCCATAGGTTGCAAACTGAATATGTCCATAATAGCAATTTAAGTTTTTACTGATTACACCCATAAATCATAACTTGTGATTATTATCATGATTCCATAATCAGAAATACTGTCTTGGTTGCTCATATTTTTTTTACAGCATTTTTAGTATTTTCTATGTTTCTTGATGTCTATTGGTTAAGAAATTGCTGAGCAACTCCTTCTGTAATGCTAAAAGGTAGGCTTGGCTTAAAGCAATAAATATTGGAGTACCTAGTTCTCAAATCTACTCACAGTTGGTGGACCCTCTGATCTTTATGGAGACCTGCATGTTCCCCTGTGAGTACTGATCTCTGTGCAGGGTAAAGGGATTAAAATAATACTGAGGGTTATATAACTCTGAAGGAGAATGGGAAGACAAGAGATGCAGTGCCTGAAACAAGTACAGTGATGATTCTGTTCATCACTGAGGAATGTCTAACGCCAGTTGGATGAAATAATGCATTCAGAGAATTGGCCACTTAAAGACAGAAGGGCAATTCAGATCGGCACAGCCAAAGCAAGGGTGCAGTGCTCATGCTTGGTGTAATGTGCCATGCTGAACAGCTTCATAATTCATGGAAATACTATCTGTAAGAATAAAGGTGATTTATTATAGGTGTTTCACTTGGGGCTAGCAATGATTTTTTGGTTATTTTTTTTTCTAATGTTAGATGAATGAAACTAAGGATATTTGTTGTCTTATATCCTGCTGGAAAAGATGGGTTTGCGTAATTTGTTAGTCATCTTTCCAGAGCTTCTCTCCCAGCATGTCCTCAGAGATGCACACTTTGGTAACACAAATACTGTCCTTTTATGCTGTTGTATTGCTGAATGTCAGCACAAACTTTTCAACAATGAAGAAATGATAGGTTGTAACAAAGCAATAGGACCATCCTTTCTCCCTCAGTGCTGGGTGTCTGTCCCAGTAACTGGGAGAGAAAGTCTTATTCCCAGATGCATATTAAATCTTTATAATAAAATCGTTTTTTCTGGTTAGTTACAATTTAGCTCTAAAACAAAGCCCTGACACTAATCACTTTTACAAATCCTTTTTCTAGGGCTTGAGTCAACTCCCTTTGAAGTCAGTGGAAGTCTTTGAATTTACTGAGAGTTAGTAGAGGCCCCTACATTATAAGCAGCACTTGGTTGATTGGATTTAAAAAAAAAAAAAAACAACCACTTATAGTAACTGCACTTACACACAGCACTAAAACTTTCGAATAACAGCCTTCTAATAAAATCTTAATTTCTAAAACATGTGAGCCTAATTATTATTCATCTGTGCTTGCATGCTGTGCTACCTCTTGCAAAGCTTTCTGCCTCATATATCATGTTGTAATTAGTAAAGTGGGAAAACACATTCATCTCTTCTTCAAAGAAAAAAATCACACTTTAATCTTAAGTACATCATAATTGGCAAGAGAAAAAAGAGTGGGGGAGGTATCTGACGAGTACCTCAAGGATTTTGCACAGCCAATCTTTTTAGGAGGGAATCAGTGCTGTATAGCTTTTATTTCTGCATTATTACTGGCTAGAAAAAATAAGGGAGAGAGGCACAAAGAAAGGAGCACAAGGACCAATGTGAGGAAGCACCAAACCAAGAAGAAACACCCCATATTGGGATTTTTTTTTCCCTTTTTGGAATAAAACCCTGAAAGTTGTTCAAAAATAGTAATGCTACTGATCTTACTCATAGGACTGTCCCCCTAACAGAGCCAGCAGGCTGAGGTAGCAGCTTAGGGCTTATGGAACCATGCAGAACAGAAAAAATTATTTTTTCTAATTATAATTCAGACGATGAGGCTGCATAGTGGTCCATGGGATATTCAGAGAGTATGCAGAAACCCACTGGTCTAATATTTGGGAATTCTTGGTTAAAATTCCTTGCTTCTTTGTGAAAACAGCCAGTAAGACAAAAATGAAATGCATATTTTTACAGTGATGAAACAGGGGCATGAACAAATCTGCCCCTGTTAGAAGCTTGAATATGGTCAGTTATTCAAATAAATCATTTGAGGCTACAATTTGATGTTGTTAATTTCTCTTTCAGTATTGTAAAATGATCAGGGATCTGTCTAAGAAATATTCAGCTGGGCTAAATATTTAACAATAAGAGCACTGGGGATATGTATTTTTAAGTAGTGTAAAATGAATGCAAGGTTAAAAATTACCAAAATGGGAGTAAGGAGTGATAGGGCATGTTTCCCTGGAGTGAGCCTACTGAGGATCCCAGAACACTTTAAACAAACTTTGTCTGAAGCTCACAAACTCTTTAAGCATTATAATGTGCCACTTAGAAATAATAGGCCTGGGAGCCTATAAAAACATAGTAACAATGTTTTTGTTTCAAGTGTCTTGCTCAAACTTAAACATAAAATAGTCTCAGATGAAAGCAAGCTTTAAGGTTTTTTTGTCTTCCCCTTCCAACACATCAAATCCTGGAACCCAAATGTTAGGGTATTATGCAAAATATTATCTGTCTGTGATTACTGAGGTTTCTTCTGGGCTTTTGCAAAGACACAAACTGCAGCAGGGACAGCTGAATGTATCCTTAGCACAGTAAATGAACTGCCTTTTTCACATTGTAGTGAATTGAAAAAGCCCCCAATTTAGACTTCAATTTCTCTATATTTAGCTCTCCAAGTCAACAATTATAGCAAACTTCCATCCCTTATGGGTCTGGCACAATGTTCTCAAACTTTTAATCTTCCATCATCTTTAAATAAAAAATAAAATAAAATTTACATTTGCTCTCAGGTTCTGGAAATAAGCCAGTTTCCACTTAAATAGTCTATGGAGCAGAAAGAATTGGGAAGAAACTTACCCAGAGGAAAAGCCTCAGCAGATGAGTCCCTAGGAACTGGCTTGCTCTTCCTCTCTGCATGTTTAGTGTTTCTGTATCATAATCAGGACATTGTGCTTTTAGGGTTGACTTCTCCACACTGGAATTAGAATGCTTTCTTGTAACTACTTTGTTTAGGCATCTATGGCTTTGGGTAAGCTACTCAAGTGTTTTGCAGCCTGTATGGAAGTGGTGGGTGACATATTTGTCTGTACCAGAGGGCACACTGCTGTGAAGGAGCTAGGATATGGCAGCCATTGGCTGTGCACTCAGGCTGATGGCAAACCCATCTGCCTGACCTCTGAATATCAGTGTTCTATTTTGTCTCGTTTCCTTTTGCTGTGCTGAGCCGAATGACTTGTTTGAGGAAAGATACGTACTTAGCTTTGTTGAGCAGCAGGCTGGAACTTGATCTACCCATGCTTTGGAATTGTAGGTGACTCTGCCTCCCGGGAGCGGGGAGCTGAGGTGTGCTTTAGGGCAGCAGCAGATAGTGTGGGGGTGGCCTGTGTGCCCTCCAGAGGGTGTGAGGCACTGCAGAGTGTCTCCAGGCATTTCTTCTGAGCAGCCATATTCTGCCTGACAGTGATAAAAAGAGAGGGGGGAAGTCACGTCTCCTTGAAACTTGTTCCAATAGTTGACCAATTTTCAAACATCTTAGTTCAAATGCAAATTTGTTGAGCATCATCTTCCAGGTATTGGCAGAACCACCACCTAAACCTTTTTGTTTCCCTGCAAAGGAGATAAGATTGCTATGAAGCCATGTCTCATGTTACTTTCTGATAGTATAAACTGATGGAGGTCTTTCACTGAAGGACATATTTTCTGGTCTTTTGGTATTTTTTTCCTTCTTTGTTCTCCTAAACTTTTCATTACGCTTTTTTAGAACTGGAGAGAGAATTTTAGAACAGGACATAAAAGCTTTCTGGTTATAATTCAATATACACTATGTGCTACAGTCAGGAATGTAGCTGCCAGGAAAGAAATATAAGAAGGTATACGTTAAAATATGCAACACTGTTTCTCCTGCCTCACCGGTCTTTGCTGTCTTCACTATAGGTAAATTGCTTTGATCATATATCCATTGACCAAATGCTAAATCACACTGCTACACACACAGCCTTTAGTTCTTGGCTCAGTGCATCTTGGTTACCCTTTTAACAAAATGAGTCTTGTTGCATATGAATATCTTCGTTCAGTAAAATAAAATGAGTCAGTAAGTTTTAGCTCATTAGGCAAAATGTTGCATAAATGAATAGAAAAAAACTATTTGGTGCTATAAATATGTTCCAGAGAGTAAATGTTAAATTGAATCTAACATTTAATAACAGTAACATCATTTTTTTTAAACATTACAGTATACACATATTGATGGACAAAATGTGCAACTTAGGTTTCAGTCCATCGTGGGGTGTAGAAATGTAAAGCAATGTCAACAATGTATGAAGAGTAGAGATAAACATACCATATACCTCTGCTTCAAAAATACAAGCTACTTTTCAGCAATTTAGGGGACCTAACTTTACCTGGATAATTAAAATATGCTGAAATATTTTGCAGGGAATAATATGCTCAGTGAATCCCAAGCTGAATTCTTCACTCATCTGGCTTGAATCTGTCTTTTCAGAATTTTTCATGGGTTTACAACCACTGTAAATCTACCAATATTGTTTAGGCTAAAATTATGGTGGTTCCAGCTTCTTCAGCCTTGGTGCTTCTCTAAGTGGGTTTCAAACAGTGTCAGAATTCAATGGTCTTGGCGTGTAAGCCTGGAAAGTCTTGAAAATGGCATTTAAGATCAGATGAGGCAACAGGTGTGGGTAGCTTTGACCTAACTGTGATGGCAGAAAATAAGCTCAGAGGGTGCTCGAAGATGGACCTAAATACTTGATAAATTTTTCCTGGAGTGCAGGCTTACTAAATGGAGTCTCTTATGAGGAAAACATTCAAGTTCCATCAGACATTGATTCTGTGCACAATGCTGTGAGCCCAAGGAGTATGGAAACCGGGGCTCTTATGGGTGCAGCCCTTCAACTTCACAATTTTGTCAGTGGTACTTCAGAGGATTTCTAGATTACGAGAGTTGTCATGGAAGTGATCTGAAAGCCACAAAACAATTCAGCACCCATGCTATTGATTTGATTAGAGTTAATTTATCCCAGATTTTCAAAGAATAAAAACCAGCAAGTATTTGGGAATTAAAACAAATATTAACACAAATTGTAATGGCATGCTAATTTCCTCCAGGGGACATAGAAACTATAGATATCATAGTGCAAGTCTTTTTCTAGAGTTGATAAGAAATGACAAAAGTGCTATAGTTGTGAGAAATTAGCATATATATTGTTCAATGATTATATTTCTTTAGGGATGGAGAATTTTTTGGAAGGTGATACCACAGAAATATAACTGAACTCATAACAAAGGTTAGTGATCTTCACTTAAATCTTGACTGAGCTGTCCCATCTTCTCTTCTGTAGATGAAGTTTTCACTTTGTCCTTACACCTCTACTAATTAGTTTACCTTCTAGAACATTAAATTATTCTCCCTATCCTACTTATGTCTGAACAAGGCTTTAAAGTCAGATAGGCTGGTAGCTAGCACTAGTTACAGCTCCAAGGCCTGGAAACAACCTCATCCCTGAAGTACCCATATTTGTCCACATTTGCTGGTGGACATAAACACCAGACACCTCAGCAGTTAAATTCACATGGAGATCCCCAAACCAGCCTGCTAAGCACCTGTGAGGACTGAGCAGGAGCCTAGCTGCTGACATGAGCCTTGCACAAAGCCCAACAAGGACTCCCAGGTGAAGTCTTCATCCACAAGATGAAGAAGAACAATCTCCTGTGCTGCCCTGCTTTTTAACCTCTATTTGGGATGTGAATCTAAGACAAATATCTATTTACATCCCAATCATCTGCCTGCAGTGCTCCAACAAGACCCTGGTGACTTGGTCTCTCTTATTGAAGGTCTCCCATTTTGAGCAAAGCTCAAATTCACTGGTCAGATGGCAGGAGACTGGATCTACCCCACTACCCAAAACAGAGTTAGTCTCCTTTTTTCTACTCAAGCTCGTCAACATGATGTATGAATATGGAGGGGACTGAGAGTGCAAACTCTGTGGTCTCCCTGTTTCTTCATGGTTAAAGGACTCCTCTCTAAATTTTAGTGCTTCTGGTGATGACTGTGCTCCAAATGAAGTCTCCCCCAGGCCACTTTGCTCTTGCAGCTGGGTCTTGGTGTGGATGTTTAAGAACAGGCTGGGGTCAGCTCTGCCCTAAAAGTGTGCAGAGAAAGCCCAGAAAAGATTATTCAGGGTCCAATCTTACATCCTTTGCTGTGTAAATTCTAAGGATACTTGACTATATAGTAGAAGCGATGGCTTGGACCAGAAACACCAAAGGTACAACTGTGACTTTAGATCATTCCCATAAGCCTGTCTAACATAATGGTCCCAAAGGAAGCAGTATCTAGTAAATCTGTCCCTTTCAATCCAAAAAGTCACATTACACACACAGAGCAAGCTGAGATGCTATTTTTCAAATGACTGACAGATCATTACAGTTTTTGAAACCTAGAGTTTTAGTAACCTGTCCTTTGTTAGTCATTAACAGAGGTCCCCCCCCAACTGCTTGCTGGAGTTCAGATTTGTTCTAGTAGACATAAATCAGTTGTGAGATTTTTTCTTTTTTTGGTGTCTCAGTGAATTGCTGTCACTGAAAAGGATGATAAATGATTATTTCTGTTGACAATAGAAAATAACTAAAGTGCTAATCAGATCCCACATTCTGGGGTCAATACTGAATTTCTTACTAGACTATCTTTTACACCCCCGTGCATAGTCAGCTTCCTTCTATCCCAGGTATCACTTGAACAACAAAAACCAGCATCCCAGTAAATTCATGAAATATGGTTTCTGGCATGTTGCTCCCTTGCTCAGTGAATGCTTCTGAAATGAACACTCTTCTCTTGAATACAAACCTTTATGGCATAGCACATCACACTTTTGCAGGCTTAATGTAACTAGAAATATGATCCCCTTTGTGACTTTGGAATAAATGAGAAATACTCTCACTGCAGATGAAGGACTGCCAAGCAGGTGAGTTCTCACTCACCCAGGGTCCTTGCTAGTTTCCTGCTTCCCATACTTCTATCTACTTTAGTTTGTCCAAACTTTTTTGTTCATCTCTCTTGTCTACTTTTCTCTCAAGGTATTCCCCAAGTCATTAAAGTCCTCCAAATCTCTCTCAGTAAAAGGGTTCTCCCATCCCTCCCTTCACACCTTCTGGATTCTGTCTATCCACTCTTATACTGTGGCCCTCAGCCAGCTCTGTCCTTCCCCAATGCTCATTCCTTTGATTGTAGCAATGTAGAAAAGCATGGATGTGCATCTATGGAATTCCCTCCTAATACCCATGTTTAGGGAGGTAATATGCAAGTTGCCTGTCCATGGAACCTGGCACACTGATATCCCAGTTCTGGTGGGCGGGCCTCCCCTTCCTGGGAGCTTGCAGTGTTTTTGTAGTTGCCCATTCATTTGCTTATAGATGTTTGAATTCCCAAGCATACCAAAATGACACTATGTAAACCAAAATTAGAAGTTGGGGAACAGTAATAAGAATACTGATCTGAAACTATGCTGAGCACAGGAAATGGCAAAAGTTTTTCTGGTGAGAAATAATTAGTTCATGTAATTTAATCCACTGTTTTGTTGTTTAATAGTGGCTTCTTTATTAGCTTCATGCTAAAAGAGGCTGCTGTCTGCTTTGCCTCCTATTGAAGCTGTCTGCTTTAAACTCTTTCAAGTTGCCCACTGGTTGAAGCTTTCAAAAGTCAAAGTGACTGGCTAAGGGAGTCCCTCTGTGTGTGGGAGTCTGGAATGCAAATCCAAGTGGTACATGCTGGAGGGAAGCTGACTGCAGAACGAGCAGGAAGAAAATGCCAAGTAGCTTATTTTGCATATAGGTGCTTTTCTTATTCTAGAAAAATTTCTTTGGTACAGAGGAAATATACCTAATCTGTGATAACATAGTTCTGCCACATGACAGACTGCTGCTCATCAGGCCGAGACATGCTTATTTTCCTTTCTTTTTAGAAGAAAAAAGATCTAACTTGCCAGTTGAATGGTTTTTGACTTATTATGTTTTCTGTATGTAAAGCAGTAACTCAGCAGCCAGGCTCTAAGATAACATGTTCAGTGTGCCATAATCAGATGGGACCAAATGTATTCTTGGTACAACTCTATTAACTTTGATGGGCTTACAGGAGAGAAAAGTACAGCCCATCGACATTAAGGGGGAAATTTTTCCTGGATAGAGAGCTGCAATATCTCTATAGGTAATACTGACATGATTGTTCCGTGTCTTGGAGGCACAGTCATTGCAATTAATGGAGTGAGTCTACATGATATACAGCATTTTGTTGTATGTTTTCTTTTTCATTTAGCAGGATTAAACTACGTTTTCATGTGTACTATTTCTGTTCAAGAGTAATAGCTGTGATTTCATGCTCTCACTGCTCAGTGTGCAGTCTCAGGACTGCATAGCAGAAGTGTTTCTAAGGAAATAACACGACTAGGGGCAGTAACTGCTAAGCAAATGGTACAGGTGGATGTGATTTACTGCTGACCAAGTCTCATTTGAACTGTTTGGCACACCTCTAAATTAACTGAACAGATGGTTTTTTAATTAGTTCTGTCATTTCATTTTCTGCATTCTTAATACATGTCAGGCTGTATGTCAGGGAGTATTAGCATCAATTTCAAGTGATACAAAGACATTCATAGCAAGAATAAGCTGATAATAACAATAACAAAATATAATTAGAGTACAAATTGGGAGGTCTGCAGCTTTATAAACATGGTAAACCTAGATTTATGAGACTTCAGAGATTTGTTCAAAATGAGAAATGCATTAAACTTGCTGCAAACCAATTAGTTCTGTGCAGACCTAGAGCAGGATTTTCTGGCTTCCTGTAGTGGGATAGGCCCTGCTAATGTGAATTGCCCGAGAAGAGCTCCTGAATTTATGCATTTGATTTATCTGATTCCACCTTCCCCAAATGGCAGAATCACTTTCCTGGGCACTAAAGTGCCTTTTAGCTTCAGAGATGTCAGTAGAAGATTTAGTTATTCTTTCCTTCTCACCAAAGTGGTATTTGTCCAAGTGCAAAATCCTTTCTTTGCCATTTCCAGCCAGGCTAGTGGAACTGTTTCCAAGGGGAAGGTAGCAGCAGAATTTCGTTCAAGTATAGTAACATGGCAGCAACTGTTGCACTCCCATATGAAATTAAAATTATAGTGATTTCTCATGAAGAAGCAGCACAATACGACATAGTTTTATTAGGACAATCTTTCCGAATACTAATGATGCTGTTTATATGATGGTAGTTAACAAGATGAAGTGTAATCTACACAAAAACAAATTCTACTGACTGTATAGAATTAGAATGCCACACTGTTCATATAGTTTAAGCTGCAAAGATTACTTTTTATGCATTTGTAACTCTCCATGGAAAATTGGATAAAATACTTATTTCCTCCAGGTTTATCTCTGCAGGAAATACCTTAGAACTACGGCAGGCCATACATTACAAGTAGAATCAACATCTAAGTTAAAGCAAATAGCTTTAATCATAGACTTTCAAAATCTGTTCCTCTTTGGATCTGCAGAAAATGGATAGCATGTAAACAGGCCTAGTCAGAGCAATATTTCCAGCAGCAGGATCCTAGAGGAATTAAATAGGAGAGTCCTCATCACAGGGACATAATGATGCTTGGTAAGCTCTCCATCCCTTGACACCTTTTCTGCAATATTACACAATGTACACGTAGTGGGAAGTGCTTTATTTAAAATACAACATAACATTTTGCACGGGTTTATTTAGGAGTGTCATCTTTTGATGTCCTACAACTGGTTAAAACACACACAGCAAAGTGGTTGGGGTTTTTTTCCCAAGAATAAGGGAAGTATTTAAGCCTGAGTGACTTTATGCAAGTGCAAGTTACTACCTTGTTTCCTTATTCAGTTATAGTCCACTTGCTGTCTTTTGTGCAAGATCTCAGCATCTCATGAAAAGCAATTGTCAGCAACAGAGCAGACAATATGCTGGCTGCTAAGGAAATTCTGGTTAAAGTCTCCCCATTTCAGAATTGGGGCAAACACTGAGCCCTTTGCTGTAGCCTAATCATATGGTTACTGGCTCTCCTGTGGCAGAGCATTTGGCTCTGGTCATTGACAGCATCCTGAATGCGCTGCAGACAGCTCTAGGTTTTTTGTGAGATATTCAATTTCAAAAGTGTCACTTTGCAGATTTTGAAATACTTACCCTTGGAAATTTTTCAGTCAGATCTGAAACTGAATAACCTTGGTTGATACTTTACATTGTCAGAGGATTTGCTGGGAGTCTTCAAATATGGGAGGCGTATGCTGACTCAGACCTGAAGATTTTGCATGTATTCAGGCCCCTGATAGATGAGAGCCCTGTACATAGCTTACAATTCCTCAGTTGCAGAGTCCTAGAAAAGTCTTTTCAGTATCTGGACTACTTCATAGCTGATGCTTTAACCTGGAATGGCAGTGCAGGATCTGGTCTTCTTCAGCCTTGCTGTCCAGAGGGTTTGACAGATGGATCTGTGTCCATATGAAGGTGGGCTTGGGTGGCTCAGCTCTGCCTCCTCTGCAAAGAGCACACTGTGCTTCTGCAGAGCTTTTCAGTCTGCCAGGCAGCCAGAGCCATCCTGAAAGGACCTGAGATAGCCTGGCCTTCTCCTGAGCAGATAAGTTAATGTGGTTATTTTAACAAGGTTTGGAATTCTGTAGCTTTGGGGGGACAGGTGATGTTATGGAGACCGTCTTTGGCCATAGGCATGAGTGCTGCTGAAAAGTGATGGTTACAGTCCCCATGTTAGAGCAGCAGGCAGGATCCCTGCTGGAGCCCTGCTATCACCTCTGCCCAGCCTATTTGCCTTTGGATACAGAGATGGTCTCATTGACAACATAAATTTTCATCAGATATAGATATAGATATATGATATAGGTATCGATATAGATATAGATATATGATATAGGTATCTATATAGATATAGATATATGTATGTATATATTTACAGGAATAAAAGTTTTGTGTATGCAAGGACTACAGGGCATCAAATAAAATCAGCATGGACCAGGTTAATACCAAAGATCTGCCCCATGGCGAAGCCTGTGGGTGAGCTTGCCACAGAGTGCAACAGACAGTAAAGTCCTGGAAGTTTGAAAAGGAATTGGGCATGTTGCTGGATGAAACACTAATTAAGGTTATTAAATATTTAAGGCACCATCTCCGCTTCAGGAAGCCCTCAAAGCAGTTAGCACCTGAGATTAGAGGAGGATGGTGGGTCATTGTTGCTATGAGCCTCCCTTAATTCTTCCTTAGGCATGAGTTATTAGCATATGACTGGAGGCTGGTGCTAGGCTACCTAGACCTTTCATCTAACTCAGTATGGGTTTTCTTAGGTTTTTTTTGTATTCTTTTGACCACTGTTTTTCAAAGCAAAATTTCAGGGCAGAAAAATCTATGTTGTCAAAAGTAGGAAAATTTTGGAGAAAGCAAACAAAAAAATCTCTATAAGAACATGCAGTTTCTTCTCGAAATCTATTAATTGTGAGAGCAAAATAACAACCAGATGTTGTGAAAGGGAGTAGGGGGAAGACAACATGTACTGAAGTTGCATGCCTGTGCTTTTAAGTTCCCAGCACAATCAAAAGTGTTTTCGTCAGCCTGCAAGCCATGGCCCTTGGTGTAAATAGCGCATGATTTAAATGGTAACTAGCAGGTTGCTGAGGCAGCTGCTGAACAGACTCAACACCTCAATAAAGATATTGCATGTTTCTGGGGAGCCCTGTAAAACATTATTCATGTCTAAAAGCAGATTCTGAATAACTGTGTTATGCTAGGCATTACATCGTGTTTATTTGTAATTGTCTGGGGCCCAAATGAGAGTAAAGAAGACACTCCAAAACTTTTTGTAGCAGTGAGGAGGAAGATCCTTATGGGACAATAAATACTGAATTAATGTAGGTTCATCAATACAATCTGAATAAATAGGCTTCCTTCATTCTGCAGCTGGCATTAGCTGTATTATTAGCTGTTTGTAACAACTGCCAGATACTTTTGAAAGTGTTCATGAGTTCTGGACGATTCACGATTCCTTAGTGTAGGTGATTTTTCATGAAACAGTTCTTACCAGAAATGTGGTGTTACTCATTAATTCAGTATTTGCTATTTATTGTTTTGTCTTTTGTTTTATATCTTTTTATATCTTTTGTTTAAATATATTTAAAATATAAATATATAAATATTTAATCAGAAATACTGTCTGGTAACTTAGGACTAGTTATGAACCATAAACAGCAAGCAGACAAAATGGAACAGTTTGACATCAGACATGGTATGTCCAAACTAGTTGGCAAGTGCTTTCCATTAAGGAATTTGCTAATAGAAATGATTACTTGTTCATGGTCCATTTGAAGCAAAAAAGAAATTATTTTCTGGTCAATATACACTCACTCAATATACACTCAGTTTTAATTAAATACTTGTATGGAATGAGTCTCTTGGTAGCTGCCCCTTGGAAGTTGGTGTTCATGAAAGCAAACACACCCAGCATGGGAAATAAAGAGCAGTTGTTAGAGACATGCACATGCCTGCAGGGCTATGAAGTTGTTGGCATCATGGAGATGTGGTGGGATCGCCCTTATAACTGGAGTGTTGGAATGGATGGATAAAGGCTCTTCAGAAAGGACAATCAAGGAAGATGAGGAGGGGGTTTCACCCTCTATGTCAATGTCGATGACCATCTGGTGTGTATGGAACTCCACCTGGGGATGGATGAGGAGCCAACTGAGAGCTTATGGGTCAGGACTGAAGTGGGGTCTGCTATAGGCCACCTGACCAGGAAGACAGAGCAGATGAAGCCCTCCATAGACAAATGGGAGCAGCTTCATATTCACAAGCCCAGGTCCTTATGGGGGCCTTCAAACATCCTGATATGAGTTGGAGGGACAACATAGCAGAGCATAAGCAATACAGTATGCTGGAATATATATGCAGTATATTTAACTGATCTATGATTTTTCCCTCCTGGTCACCCGAGTCAACATGTAGCAAGATCTCCTCACTTTCTTAAAATAGTCCAGCGGGAAGCATCACAACAGGATACTTCTGAGGCTATCACTAGATGCACACAAGTGAAGTCACAGACAGAAAGTGATGCACTACTAGACTTTGAACAAACTACCAAATGACTTACAAGAACAAAAGCAATCAAAGTTCTACCTCTGGCAATAAGAGGCAAGTGACCTCAGGGTGTGTTTTCTGATGCCGACTTCCCTCTCTGCTGAAC
>NW_008239054.1:3714324-3743247 GCF_000691975.1 Corvus brachyrhynchos | reverse complement strand
ATGAAGTACCAAGGATATCTAAAAAAGCTTATGATAACCTGATCTTTGAGCCCTGTGATTAATCATCTCCTGAGTTTCATGCATACACAGGTAGCAGCACTGTGGGAGGTGCTGGTAAGCATATTTTGTCTTTTTTTTTCCTCTTTGGTGATGAATGCTACAGAATTCTTTGACTTTGAGTGTATTTCTGCCATGTAAGAAAAATGGTAATGAGAAGTTAAATCTTTCTTCCAGTGAAGAATCAGTCTTTCTGGGCATACTTTGAAAATCTGTTTTCTCTATTACATCTTTCATTTAGAGGCTACCTTTGTGCCCTAGTAGAAAATAAGGCTGCATGTCACCTTGGGAACCTGCTCTTCAGAATGGAAATGATCTTTCAGACATGTGCTTTAACTTTAGTTTTGCTGTGATGAAGTAGTGAAGCAGAGGTGCTGGTCAACAGACACGAGAACACAAATCTAGCTGCTACACATTTGTTTGCAAATTTAGAGATTTGTGGGTTGTAAAGAAGCAGCAAATATCACTGCCTCTTAACTTATGCTGATAGTCCTCTTAACTGAGGGTAACCCAGCGGTGGTGGAAATGCAGCTAGTGTCAGAAACTAGAATTTTGTGGAAAGAGAAGTAGATTAGTGTAGCTCTTAGCAGTGCAATAAAGCAGCAGAGTAAGATAATACTTCTAGGAAGGGTCCACAGTCACACTCAGCGAGGATGCAGGAGGATGAAGAAAGATGTGAAGATGTCACATTTTCCCATGACCTGCCAGACCCAAGCAATGAATAGTTAACTGGGTTTTATTAAATACCACATTTACTGCTTGTGCAAGCTCCTTCTCTCCTCTAGTAACAGAAATATGGCAGCAGTGGCCAAATTAGAAGATGTGGATCCGAGATTGACCAGTCACCAGAGTATCTGCCATTCTCTTCATGTAGGGAACATGAGCACACTTGGAGATTAGAGCAGGAAGTTAAATACTGTGCTAAGTATAACTCTTCAGAGGGAATGGTCTTCAGTACACACTGCAGAATAGCATTTCAGAAGGTTCAGTTTGAAGCATTATACGGGAGAATATAACTTGAAAAATACTGCACTATTCACCCATGAAAATATGCACAATAATTTTAATATTACCTCTGTTTCTCACAGCTCTTGCAGCCAAGGTCAGTAACTGTGTGAAGGAAAAACATCTAGAGACATGATTTTTCCATACTAACTCGAATGATAGGATATCATATGTACAGTGTACAAAGCCACATTCAGGACAAATTCAAATGGTACACAGGAAACTAAAAAGCACATTAATCTTGTATATTTTAATCATTGTTTTACTGGCTCACATTGGCAATAACATCTTAATTCAATAAGTCTCAATTCAGTAGTTCAGTCTTAAATCTTAGACAGCTGGTAGAGATTTTAATAGAATTCAGCAATTTAGTCGATACATGAGAACTGAGATAAGCAAATTAAGATCTACCAGAGATAGGATATAAAATTAGAGACAGTATAATTTTTGATGGGCCATGACCTCAGCAGCTAGGAATTGTCATTTCACTGTGAAATTAGATGAACGGATAATGAAGCCATTACTTTGTGAACTTTGAAATTATAAACAAATGGTAATGCTGCAGGACAGGCAAAGTAAGTTATTTCCAGCATCTGCAATTTATCTTTAAATTCCACATAAACTCTTCAAATCTGCGTATATTAGTATAAATAAGAGTAACTAAACTCAAGAATGATTTCTCTCCCAAAGGCATGCCCTTTTTTTAGTATAAATAAATATGTTTATAATACTTTGCTAATCACAAGTCAATGCAGCTACCTTATGATTTTTGTCTTAAATTCAGGTGGCCAGGTAAATAACTTAATCATATGTATCATAATGACATCTCAGACAAAATACACCTTGTGTTTTCCTAAGGCTTCAATGAAATGACTGCTTTTTCTTGAAATTAAGAGCAGTAGAAAGATCTGAACACCTTTGGACAGTGGCTTTGTGAATATGAAGTCTGTCTGTTTTTCTTTACCTTGGGCATAAATGCTAGGTCAGCAGGTTCACTCTGAGCTTGTCTTGCTGAAATCTAAGGTGCAAGCACAATGCTTTTGTAAAGCTCTGACTGACAGGACAAGGGCAAGTTCCACCCTGGAGTGCAGTAGAAATATGTTTATCAAAGGACAGAATAGGCAATTAACTGCATTTTATCCTGTGGTGATTTGGATAATACAGGCTTCATGTGCTTTTTGCTCTGTGCAGCACGTGATTTTTGATTAACACATTGCTGCCAGTTTTAGGCACAATTTTATTGTGATGAAGGTGATGATTTTGGCTCTCTTTGTAGGCATTTCCTCTGAGGATTTTTAATTCTCTTACTAAATGTGCATGTTTATATAATCTTCTTTAGTGCATTATACATGTACTTAATGAAGTGTGATTTTTCAGTGGCTGCTTATGATAACTATTTCTCCAGATGGGCAGCAACAAATTTGGGTGATCACAATTCTATTTGCTCCATGGTTCACTCAACTCTGGAGTTACTGAGAAGGTGGAAAGAATTGCATTACCAAAGATGTAAAAAGTAGTGTTTTATAAAACCAGACTATAAACTATAACCCAATTTTAAAATACAAGGCGATCAGTGATAGCAGATTATTTCTTTGACTGTGAAAGATGAATAGGGTAGAAAGGATATGGACAACATTAGAAATAGTGGAAAAAAAATCTGTACTTGCCTGTTCAGGAACTTATTTTCTCATATTATGAGCAAAACAAAACTGAAACTCAAAATATAGGCAGACTGAAGCAGGATCTTCTCTTTTGAACCCCTTCAGATTTTAAGGAGCTGGATGATCTCAGACTTCATCAGTCTTTTTTTCTCTAAGAAAACCGCAAATGAGGGGGGAAAGCAAAGTCAGCATCCCAAAGCTTAATTAGTGTATTTGCTCACTGTGCTCACCTTAGTCTCTTGGTGAAGGTAGATACAGATGTCAAAACAGAGTAAGACAGTGGTGAATGAAGTGGGTCTGCAGTTTGTATATCTGGTTTGGAATGTGCTTTAAAATTATTTGCAGGTATAAATCAGGAGTAATTCCTCACAAACACAGCTGGAAGAATACATGGATTCTATTCTTACAGATCAAAATCACTGTTTCCTGTGGGCTTTGACTTCATCAGAGAAGCCTTTGCATTGCCATGCTGCTTCTATTTGCCTTCCCCAGATGAGAAAGCATTTAAGGCCAAATTTACCTTTAGGCACATCTCTACATTTGGAATGACTTTGAACAGAATTTCTGTTCACTGGAAGCACATTAGGAAAGACAAAGATCTGTGGAATTCAGGAGCAGAATCCAAAACCTCTGGTTGGGAATGTCATGGATATCAGCTGTCAGGTTTCCACCAAACTTTTCCTATTCCACCACAAAGAATCAGGAAAAGAAGGAAAACCTGCTTACACAGATTACAGACAAACTATACTCAGACAGACCTGCCAGAGGCTCTGCTCAGAAGGGCATGCCAGAGGCTCTGCCTGCATTAGTTGTTCCCAGCAGGGCCGGATGCAACATTTGGAGAACTTGCTAAAAGCTCCAGTGGAGAAACACCGAGTGGGATGGGGTGGGGGAAGAATTTGGTGCCTCTGAAAAACAAGGACTAGATTTTATCAAGAGTCACCGTTTAGGCATTTCTGCAGACCTGTTGTCTCCCGGCTTTCAGTTAGGAGCTGCATTTCCCATCACCTCCCAAACAGTTAGGACTCTTACTCTCTGTTTTTAAAAGGCTTTTACATTCTTACAGACAATGCCTAGAGTAGCTGAATTTAAAATGGAGAAGTTCTTACCAGCATTACTAAAAATTACTCAAAATAACAATACCAGCAAATTTTAATACCTTGCACCATTGCTATTGATTACCTTTTCTACTTGCTGACTATTTTTTTTAATGGTTAGATGCCTCACACAGTGAAGAGAACAGAAAAAAAAAATCCACTTATTTTTCTTTTACTTAGCTGTTTAGTTATTTTACCTGTCCTTTTTATTCTGTCATGGTGCTGTCCTCCCCAGATTTCAAGCATTGCAAGGAATCCTTCTGATACAAATGAAGAAGTCCCTATTCATTTTCTGAGATAGAACATACTTTTGGTAATGTTGTATCTTGAAATCTCTTTTGAAAGAACTTAAGTTTGAGAGTAAACATGGAAATGATATGATGCATGTACTGCAAAGGAGCTAAAAATATAGAGTAGTTTAGAATATTTATCTTAACAGTATTACCCTTTCCCTAGAGAGATTTTCTGTCTTCCATCTGCCTATATCCATTTTTATACTTACCCATGTTTCTAAAATAAATCTGACTCTCTTATTCAGGTTTCTTTATATTCCAACCCCTAAATATTCTATCCATTCAATTGCCTACACAAAAGTCCCATTTATGTGAAGAGTCCTGTATTACCCTTTAGTTAGGGGCAGTATTACAGATTTTCCTCATTACTTAAAACTCCAAGCTGCAGTGGAATGTGCCTAGTTATTTCAGGGTTTCAAAAGCAGCTACATTCTGTTCCATGAGAAAGTGTAATCCATGTATGTGGGAACTTTGCTTCATAATCTTCACATCCAATTGTGTTTGCATCAGTATTAAAATCCTTCCTTTATGGCAGCGTTCTGGATTTATGAGAACACAGATGATTACAAGGACAAAGAAATAAGTGCCATCCTTGTAATGTTTACCCAGCAAGAATCTGTATGACAGAGGAGCATTTATATAATTGATGACAAAAAGTTTCTTCAGCAAAGCCATATTTCTTTTCATAAAGTCATATTTCACTTGATCTTTAGTCAAACTGGACTAAACTCTTAGCTGAATTCACAACTTTGGTGCACAACTCCTGATCCTTGTCCTTTGGTGTTTCCTTCTCGAATCGCCTCCCTTTCCTGATTTTCCTAATTATGATATGCTACCTATGAATCAATAACAGACTAATAGGTATTATACTAGAATCTCAAGTACCATTTCACAATGGGTAGTTTAAGGTGTGAATTTACTGTGGAGACAAAAGGAATCCGTAACCTAGCTGGGCAGAAGGGAGAGAGGCTCAGTCCATGGCTCACTGAATTACTTCTTTCCTACCCAAGTGAAGGTAGAAGCTTTTGCCTTCCCTTCCTGGTTACAGTGGTGGCCCCTCTGATCACGTACAGACTGCTCTGATGTTCAGCTGGATATATACAGTAAATAAAACTTCTAGTTAAAGAAAGTGGGGGAAGCAATCTCTGGATCTGGACAGCACCTTCACTGGTATAAGACTTACAACAGGAGCGGAGTGAGCTGAGGGACCTGTGGGTGACAGGAAAGGAGGAGCATGGCTTTCTGAGGTATAATGGGAGTGTGTTTTTGTGTTTTGCCCATGGGGAGATACAAATCTGCTCTGGAAGAAGATATACTTTTTCAGAGTAGTGAGACGAATATGGCAAAGAGCAGGTATATGTATTTTACCCATTGATCCCTGAAGTCTGCACTCCTCAAGACATCTGGCCCCAAAGTATCACAGGGCCTGAAAGCTGTTTTGTGCAGTTCCCAGCTGAGCTTTGATATATACTGCTTTTTCTGTTGACTCAGTTTATTGGGTGTTTTGTTTGTTTGTTTGTTTGGCATTTTTTTTGTTGGTGGTGTTGGGTTTTTTGGTTGGGATTATTTTTTTTTTCCTAATGAGGTAGGCATTTTTGCACCTTGAATGAAACTGGAATGATGCTGTGATGATCTGGCATGCAGTACTGAAAGGAAGAAGAAAAGCCTCACAAATGCCAAGAGCACATCTGTATATACAAATTGAACATTACTCTGATTACAAGATAAGGAACAGAAGAAAAGCTACTTCTTTTTTAAGTCGATAATATTGATTGAACATCATAATTATGGACTGGTGCTGCAGCAACTGAGACTCCACAAAGTATTGCGATCACAGCTAAAGGAATACAACAGGCATTTGAAATACTGTCCTAACTAGTAAATAGTACTAGTAGCAGCTGGCCTTTATACTTCAAATAGTTTTCTCTTAAATAGCTTAAAAATAAAACAAGAAACAAAGGAATAAAAAACAGATTAAAACACCTTTATCATACAGACACAAAGCTTAGCAGAAGGTAGTTGCAGAACTGAAATAATGCTGGATCAAATGTTCCTCCCTGCTTCTGCATGGTAGCAGCATGCCACACTCTGAATTCCCCTGCCCAGAGCAGATGCTGAACATCAGACACTGTGGGTCCATTTGATACTTGCCGTAGTGAACTGAGAGATGTTACAGAGGGCAAAGGAATGCTTTGTGGCTGTAATTCTTTGACTTCGTTATATCTTTTGAAAGCAGGGCAAGTAATTATTTAGACTTTTTTAATAGGAAAGTAGAATTCCACTTTCATGGAAGCAAGTGGAATTCAAAAAAAGAGGCAAATTACTCTGTTGGCACACTTCGCGGTCCTGCTTTCCCTTCTCAGGATATATTTAATGAAAAAGCATAGCGTTTTCCAATCATATAATTTTTTCAAGGAGAGTAGAAAAAGAATAGAACACAGTAAGTGTTCAAACTTTCAATAATTGAGGAACTGTACCAGATGAGCTGATGTCTAGTTCATTTAAATTATCTTTATTTTTGTGGAAAAATCCCCTAGTTTTCTCATGAAACTAAGGTCAACTGATTTTAAATGTAAATTTAAGTTGTGTTATGGATTTGTATTGGACACGGGGCTGATAATACAGAGATGTTTTTGTTATTGCTAAGCAGGGCTTACACAGAGTCAAGGCCTTTTTGGTTTTCCATACTGCCACGCTGGGGAGGAAGTTGGGGTGAATAGGAGACTGGAAGGAGACACAGGCAGGATAGGTGACCCAAACTGACCAAAAGGATATTCCAAGCCATATGATATCATGCTCAATATATAAAGCTGGGGGGAAGAAGGAGGAAGGGGGAGACATTTGGAGTGATAGAGTTTGTCTTCCCAAGTCACTGATATGCATAATGGGGCCCTGCTCTCCTGGAGATGGCTGAACATGTGTCTGCCCATGGAAAGCAGTGAATTTATCCCTTGTTTTGCTTTGCTTTGTGTGCACGCCTTTTGCTTTCCCTAATAAACTGTCTTTATCTCAATCCATGTGTTTTCTACCTTTTCCTATGCTCTCCCTAGACCTGCTGGTGGGAGAATGAGCAAGCGGGTGTGCAGGGCATGGTGTCTGGCTGGGGTTAAACCCCAGCAAGCAGAGATGTACTTCTCAGCTTAAGCACAGTGACTAACTGGATTTTTTTCCCCCATTTTGGTTTGGAGCACTGTATGGTAAAATCTTGCAGACACATGGCTGATAGGACATAAGGCTGTCAGTTTCTCAAACCTCAAAGGAGCAAGGTCAGTTCTGAAAACAGGAAGAAAAAGGAGTATTGGCATTGCTTACACTTTATTGTTCCACTTCTGATCGGATAAATGAGAACAACCCATGTAATGAAAAATAAAAATTAATACAGGAAAAAAAGAGCTTATGGTAAATCCCTTATATTTCTTAAAAATTTTCAATTATATATTGCCTTGCATAAATGTTGCCTTCTTCATGATTTCAAGCATAAGCTTGAAATTTTGAAGTGGAATGGAGTAGGATTTTCTTGTGTGAGGATAACTTTCAAATTGAATGACATCCTCACCTCATGTTGGTAACAAGAGACACTGCGTAAAATTTCCATCCACAAAGAATACTTCCGGATGGATCAACTGTGAAACATCTGTGTTAAGTCCAATCCTGTATTTTGATGTCAGCCCTAAGAGAAAGAAATGAAAACTTCAAAAATAGAAATTATTTTATATTTTGAAGAGAAATTTTCTCTTTAGTGTGCATTAATCCCCCTTTTCTTTCTTATTATGGAAACTTGTTCCCTAGCCAAGTGTCCAAAAAGCACACTTGAGAAGTCTGAAACTTTAAAAGAAACAAAGTTTTCTCGAACATTTTTATGACCACTAAGAATCCCCTAGGGAAATGGGAAAATTAAAGCTGAACAGAACTAAAGATGCTTTCAAATTTTATTCTAACATAAGTGTTTCTGAAGCAGTCTTTACTATGACATTTAAATGTTACATATGTGAAAACCTTCGTTCACTCTTGCTGTAGGTGGAAATAGAGGCCATCTACATTAAGGCCTTCTTATTACCCTAGATCTACAATGAACACTCCTATTAAAATCAGCAAGAATTCACTAAATCTAGAGCATATTAATGAAGGTGGCAGAAATAGATGTGCAGTTGTTTTGCTGACTGGGAGGTTTTCAAGGATTGCTTTGAGGCACTCCATAAGTGTTGCCTCACATGCTCCCAAAGTAGGTTGGTGTTAGTGTTGAAAAAATAAGATCAGTCTTGAGAGATGAAAGAAGAGTTGTCTGTTATGACAATTCTTTCAGCTGGAAAAGAGGGAGGAGAACTGGGTTAGGGCAGCCCTGTGTCCTTGACAAGAGCTGCAGACAGACCATCAGCAACTGATGGCACAGCCATAGAAGTGCTGATTGTTATGGACCTCTGCAGGCTGTCTGCTTCAACCACTGCCAAGGCACCATCTACTTCAACCACTTCAGAGCATGTGTCTCCACATATTGTAGCAATGATTTTCTCTAGCCAAGTAAGAAAATCCTTCAAAAGTCATCTCCATCCCAAAAATTAACTCATTCCAGTGCTGTGCTATTCTCCTTATGAAGAATTTTTTCCTGTTGCCACTTGGACCTCTCAAACTGAAGGTCTTGGCCACTTCCCCTTATTTTATACACTTCTGCTATTGCTGGGAAGAGGTTGGTTCTATTGTCTTTTATCTCCTTCATGCAGTTGTAGGCTACTAGAAAATTAACCTTAGTGAACCTTAGTCAATTAACTCTTCATCAAACTAAGCTGTGTGTTTTAATACACAGCGTCTGAGGAGCAGCTCTAGGCCACAGACATCCTGACAGCAACCTAGGGTACCCTTTTTAGTTCCTCAGTATCGTTTCTTGACAGGGAGGCTGAAACCAGGGCATAAAATTCCAATTGCAGTCTCCACGGCAAAGAAGAAAGCTCCACTTCATGCAGTCCAGCACCAGTTTCCTGCATTGGTAGGGACAGCACGGAGTTGGCTCATGTTTGACCTAATGGTGACTGAAATACCCTGGGCCATTTTAGCAGGTCTGCTCCTCACCCAGCTCTCTTCCAGCTGTGCTGACAGATCAGATCACCTGATCCCCAGTGTAATTCTTTGGGCTTTTTGCTGAGCTTCTTGAGGCATGTGTTGGCTCACGTTATGCCCCAATATGCTCAGCGGGTTTAGGGGAAGGTTATTTGATTCTCTCTGGGTGATGCACAGAAGAAAAACCAAAATTCTCAGGAGGTTCAACAACAAACTTTTACTTGCAAACTTTAGAAAATTAAGATAGAATAATGTACTTGGCAAATTTTAAAATAACATCCAAAGTAAGGTACTTCACAAACTTTAACTTAGCAAACTTCAATTTATCCAGACACTACAAGGCACTTATTAAGGCATTGACTGGAATTTTTTAGTCTGTCTTACATTATATTTCAAGAAGAAGCATCTAGGAGATGAAAGAGACAAAAAGAAAGAAAAAAAGGATGAGAAAAGTTCAGTGGGTTAATAGGTTAATATATACTCAGGCTATGTGGGAGCACCCAGGTATCTTCCCTAGAGGTGAGTTTAACACTGATGCAGCACTGGGGATCATGAACAGTCCTCTGGTGGAAGGCCCCAGAAACGAGTCTGGGGGCACTCTGGGGGTCTTTGATGGTGTATGACACCTTCTAAAACATGACAGCTCTCATGTTAGTGTAGTTAAGCCAATTAGAAGGGATGAACACCCTCAGGGTTGTGTGTAAACAGGAGGAAGAGTTTTGACATCTGAGCCTGTTGTGTAGGGGAGGACATTGTCAAGATAAAAAGCACAATCCCACCTCACAGAATCTGCTTCTTATTGGCCTCTTTGCTCATCTGGCTCAAAACTCAGCTTATTGCTAAAAAAACGTTTCTTTGTCACGGCCATCCTGTAGTGCTCCTGCCCTCTGCACCTGGGCTGTTTCCTTGCACATCATCAGCAAAGCACCCACTGCTTTTGTAAATGGCCGATTGTTTGAGCCATTAATCTTTAACGTTTTGGTCTCTCACAGCTCAGTCCCCAAGTTAATCAAATTTTTTGGACTGAACCTCCTTAGACATCTGCAGAGGATGTGCTCTTGCTATCAAATCTGCTGATGAAGATCCTGAACAAAACAGGCCTTACTGCTTACCTGTGATACAGTCTGCTTCTTAAGCATTAGCTCAGCATCAAACTAGTGACTTTTTTTTTCTCTATGGAACTTGTGGTGTACCCAATTTACAACCTAGGCTTGATATCAGAGCCAGTTAAAATACTGCCTGTGTATTGTCTTTTTCTGTAGCACAACAGTGATATGTCGATGGTATCAGATGTGTTAAATCACACAATATTAAAACCTGAAGACTAACCAGAGTGGTTCAGAGTGTGGGTGAATATAATTCAGTTTTTCTATTTTCCTAGTTTAATGCTATATAAAGATAGATTATATATGAAACAATATTGGTTAGAATCGCTCGACTTAATCTTTTCAGCATGCTTGTTACCACACACCTGTCCAGATGTCCCAGGACTGAGGTGGTAAGGCTGGTAATGAAATGAAGCATTCCTTACTGATTTTAAACAACATGAAGAGGTGAGCTGCTTGCTAAAAAACTCAGATTACCCTGTTTCACTTCTTCTAGGATGATCAATTGGGCTGTTTCTTCCTCTTTAATCTATTGTTTTTAAGACAGAATTCAAATTTTTATACCAAATAAGATGCTGGGGCCACTCAGGGATCTCAAAGATAATGGCCCTAAATTTTTCCTCATATTGATTATGCTTTTCAAAAAGGCACCTATGAACTCCAGAAATACTTGGCTTTACATTATTTAGTATCAATGCAAACTCTATTCAGAGAAGTTGTTTATCCACATTTCCACTTTTTTCCTGTACTTCTACCTGTTCTTAAAAAATTGCAATCTATTAGTATAAGAGTAACTTTCATGAGCCAGAAGACAGTAATTTAGATCTCAAAATCCACTTCTAGTGGGATAGTTATTTCTCCTGAAGCATAGTGCTTCTCTGAAATGAGTCTACGTTAAACTGGTGGCTTTTCTCACCATCTCTCTTGCAGAGCACTTTCACTGCTAATTTGAGTGACACAAATACATTTTCACTGTGCTTTATTCCTGTTTGCCCTGCAGAGGTACCACTGCTGAGAGACACTTTGATTTCTTTTTCTTGTACTTTATCAACAGAATTGTTTGTTAAGAACCATTCATGGAACGTTTCAAAGGCAAAAGAGAGGATAACTGTCACAGAAAGCACAATCAGAAACCTTTAGGCTAGGCAGGATGAGATTTAGCAAAAGACATTTGACTAATGAATATTCTTGAAAAAGAACCCACTGGGATTATGAAGAATTGGATAAGGAAGGGAGCAAGGAGAGATTATTTGCATACCAAAAAAGCCTGTGATGTATTTATGGAGATACACTAAACCGAGTTAGCCAAAGAACAGAATGTTTTTTTCTGGTTTTTGTTTTGGTTTTTTTTGTTTGTTTGTTTGTTTTGTTTTCGGTTTTTTAAGAAATGGCAGGATTTATCTTGTGAGTAAGTGCACATTTGGCTTTTGTGTGTCTAAAAACAAACTGTTTCAACTGTATCAAGACGGTGTGATAAATTTTTGTCAGCATATTATAATAGAACTACCTGACACCCATTTAAATTTCATTGACTTGGCATTTTTCAGTAGGAAACTACTTCTCTGGAAATTGTTTAATCAACTTACAGATGAAATAGTGCATAATAAATGTTTTCAGTTTCTTTACATCCTTCTCTGCATAGTGAGTGCTCATCTCATCAAAATCAGGGAACTTGAACTCTTATCTCGTTGCCTTTCCCCACCCAGCCCACCTTAGCAGTCTGTCTTACCCTCACAGAGTCACAGCAGATGAAGAAATACTAGGCTTCTGGAGTAAAACCTTCTAAGGGGAGGCATTGAGCAAAAATGCATCAAGAATTCCTTTTAAGAACACCTGTAGACCTGAACTATTCCCAGAGGAAATTAGCTTCTTTAATGTAGTTTTTAAGTGGCACTCTATTTTAATATTAAAGCTGGCCCTCAAAAGTGGAGGTACAAAGAACAATTTGGGTGCTGCAGGTTTTTCTGCTAGAGAGCTTGTCACTGCAGATGCATCCTGCCGGGCACTGTTTGGGAGCTGGTGATAAAAATTAAATCCTCCAGCTCCTGAAGGCTCAGAAAAACACTGAAATCAAAGGCTGCAGGGATGTTCTTCCCCAGACTGAAAACCAGAAATAAGTAGCAAAAGGAAAGACTTTATTCATATAGCAAGGAGAAAGGGCTTTTGGTTTTAAACTTGCCACAACACTTTATGTTCCTAAATATGTTAAAAGGGCTTATTCTCTTCAATCTAGGCCTGGAGGTTCACGACTGTGCCACTGGCAAGGGTTCATATAAGCATTTCTGCTGATGTTCTTGAAGCATGTTCAAGGAGACATTTGGCTTAATTTGGAAACCTCTTCTGTCACGAGTTTCCTGGAATTATAAATATTAATAGAGTCACTATTGTATATTATCTTCTACCCACAAAATTTCTGGAAAATATTTCTTACAAAGTAGCCTCTAAAGTGGGTTGAAAGATGAATGCTATGCTAGATAGAATGATAACAGAGGCAGCATCAAGATGACATTTTCTAAGGATTCTGATTGCTTATGTCTGGTTTTTCATAAGAATAATGCTAAAGGCCTTGCCTACAGCATAAATGACACTAAGCTATGTAGGGAATTTACCTGAATATCATCTCACAGTTTTTAACAGAGCTTAGTGTTTATGATGTTTTCATTGGAAATGATGTTTTAGAGATAGATAGATATATATATATATATATAAATTGTATCTTTTAAATTAGGAATATTAACATTACTGTGTGTATCTTGGAAAACAGTGATAATATTTGATTATAGTCTATTATGATAAAGCTGATATGTTCTTTAATTTTTAGCCATGAGGTCACTGGAAATTGGAGCAACTTGCCAGAGATTTTTTTAGATTTCACATAACTGGAAATTGGTGTATCAAGATTGTGTGGCCTTTCTTTTCCACCAAAACATTACTTAGACATAAATTAATTCAGGGGATTCCTCTAACATGCATTGCACAGTGTGGTTACAGGATTATAGCCAGTTACTTTTGGTCTTATGACCTATTGATTTACAGTATGTTAGATGAATCTATACAATTGACAGTATACCCAGGCCTCCCAAAAAGTTCCCTGATGACTTTGAAATGTGTTATGTGGTCGTGATGTCCAATTCCTCTTACAGGGCAATTGCAATGATGTTCATAGTGCCAGCATTCACAAAACACTTAAAAATCCTTATATTGAATCCCATGTTCCTGTAAGTAGGGCAGGGGTATAACATACCTGCATAACAATTCAACACAGTTATGTGCAGTTATCAGTAGATTGAAAGCTGTTTGGGGAAAATGGGTGAGAGATAGGGCGCCTTGCTAATAGCACCTCATTTCTCAGTCTCAAGGCTAAACTGGACCTACAATCACCTTTCCCTCATGTTGGCTCTGTAACCACGTGAAGTGGCTATCCAGCTTTCATGCTCCAGGCTCAAGTAGGTGACACTGAAATGGTAAAATGTTGTCTCTGGTTTGTCTTGCTGTTAGTGTTTGAAATGCAGATTATTCCCATGAAAACAGAAATGACGGAGGCCCTTTCCTTTTAAACGACTTATAATAGCATTTTAGCGTAAGACAGTGGAAAGATTAAACCCTGTGTTTGCTTGTCTACAGCAAAATACAGAAATGTGTGTCTGTACAGCCATGTAGACAAGTAAATAAATAGCTTAGTGTTCAAAAGTGCTGAGCACATTCAGAAGTAATTGAGCTCAGTGGGATTACAAGTGCTTGCTGGCTGCATTATTATTTTAATATCTGTTTTAAAGACTTTAGGAAAATTTAAGATCAGGCTTTTATGCCATCGAACCATAAACTTTCCTTGTGTCACTGACTACACCTTCCATCAGTCTAGCCAAGAATCTCAAACGTTACTGTTATGCTGTAGTCCCAGGAACAGTCATCTTCCCTTCAACCTTAGAAGACAATCCTGTGTCTTCTCAAATATTTGTGTCTCAATCTCAAATATTTGTCAAGCTTTCTCAAACAAGGTGATTTTAAAAATGTGGATTTCATTAACCTTAGTATGAAACGATTGCTCTGTGCTGCCTCTACAATTAAAGCTGCTCTTAAGGTCCAAACAGGATATGTGGTTTTCTCTACACCCTGATGAATTTCACAGACTAATAGTTTCATCTATTTTCATGCTTTACTGTACTTGCAGTAAAAACTGGACTAATAGTGATTTTGGTGATTCCCCTCCCCACCCCCCCCAGTATTGCAATAAAATAGTACTTTTAATAATGTGTGGAAACAGGTCCCAGCACATTGTTAGGGAGGCAAACCCTAAACAGCCTGATGCCAACCCAAGGGGTTCCAGGCTTACAATGAGAAAATCTTTGATGGGAGAGGCAATGGCAGGGGTGTGTGGAAACACCAAGTGAGACAGAGTATTTTAATTTTTGCATGCTGTCATCTCAGTTTTTAGTGTGACAGCTCCTGCCTGAGATTTCAAGCTCCTGTACTAGTGTGAAGAATGGTAACTTCTGCTTTTGACTTAGCTTTCTCTTCTATTCTCAGATGGGATGCTTCATAAAACATGGTGAGGGGGAGAGGGGAGGGACCTCCAAAAAAAGTAAAATATTTAACTTGGCACTGACCCCTTCATCTAGTTTAGTTTTAAACAATAGTTCAAGGAGTTGCTTCCTCCTGGACAAAGTGGTCCAACTTCCCAACCTGATGCTGGAGTGTTTGTTGGCAAACATTAGGTTGCTGTATTTTGGCCAAAGTCAATAACAAAAATGCAATAACTGCACACTGCACGTGATTCCACTTTTTTAAAGTAGTTTGCATGCAATCACATGCAAGTGCATACAAATCCTTATGTAATATCCACCCCCCCTACATTTGCAGATGACTGGATGGTGCCATGTTATTTCTCATGCCACATTTTGACTGCTGTTCTATTTCTGTCATAAGAGGCTTGGGTTATGGGACTTAGTGCCTGTTAAAACTAATTACCCTTACCATTATCATCAATTAACCCCAATTAATGTCAGACAGAAATGCAAAAATGTTGAACCATTTTTTACAATTCATTACAGATGAGTTCAGAGGAACTGCTAATGACATCTTCAAGCTGTGCGCGAGAAACTCAGGCTACCAAAAAAAAAAAAAAAAAAGGCTTTCTTCTAGGTTATATATACACATCACTTGAAGAGGCCAAGAAATTGGTGCTTCCTGTCACCAGGTCACCTAGCTCTTCATCTGGGAAGATGTGTGGGTTAGAGCATGCAGTAGGACAGGTTCTCCAGCACGACAGCATTGGCAGCTATGCCAGCAGGCTGACATGGAGGATGTACTGCATGTATGGCCTTTGTCCCTTGCCTGAATTCTTTCTGTCTTCCTGTATTATTAACTATTTTTCCCAGTACATGGCAGCATGCTGTAGAATGCTGATTTTGTCAATCTTATAAACATTTAGTCTATAAAGAAACATATGTTATTGAGGCTTTTCAGATTTGGATCTTGCACTTCCAGGCCTGAGTTTTGCTTTCTGCTTTAGGCCACGTGGGCCTTGATGAGTAAGAATTAAGCCTTCTGTTTTGCACTACCTCTCATTGGAAGCGATGGTGTCCTTGTCCCTAGTCCTTCATCCCTTTAAAGGAAAGGAACTTTGAATCAGTTGCAAGATTCTGTGTGTGCAGCGAGCACATGCTGAAGGAAGGGCAATGGCTTGCAGGTAAGGGAAGCTGTGCATCAGGAATGAGAACAGTTAAGAGTGGTCGGAGTTGTGCTTTAAAGTAAAAATGAAGGAATAACATTAAAAATAGAAAACCAGATTATACCAGAGTTGTTCCCTCAAAAAACCTAAATTAAGTAGCTTGCTCAACAATAGCTATTATAAAATTTGTGTGTGCAGTTTTGCCACCTATGCTTTTCAGACATAGCTTTGCTGTTAAACAATGAATGAGGAACGGAGTCACTTTACTGTAATAAATATCATAATGTTAATTTAGTAAGTCATATGTGATAGCACAAATGTATTAATGTTGTTGGCTCGTGAATGCCAAGACTCACACAAGATTTGAAGTCCTGGTTGCGGTTCTAGCACTAGTGGATCTATGAAAGAAGTTTGCTCACAATGTTCAAATTTTCTGCAACATTTCCTAAATCAGTGGCTCTATCCTGGCTGCAGTATGGAGCTTGGAAACTTAGGACAAAGCTGTACATTATGGGGATAAAGCTCTGTTCAAAATCCTCTGACTGTGTCTGCCAGTATAGCTCCTCTGTACTCTCTCGCATCACTCGTCAGTTTCTGATCCCTTCTGTTGGCACCACCTGCACTGGGATTTGGAAAGCTTTTAGGGATGACTATTGCATGTGTGGAAGCTGAAGATGATTGCTTTTCATTATTCTGTTAGGATGTAGTGTGATAGTTATGACAAATACTGTGACAACTGAGTCTCTTGTTATTTGAACAGATTTCATTCTTAATAAAAGTTGACAAATATCCTTAATCTTTCACTTTTTTACAATGAAGCAATGAACACCGGTAATTTAAAGAATGAGTGTTTTTCTGATTTCAGAAATTGTCATATGAAATACACTCCAAATTTCTTCTTTGCATTGGTTTTCTACTTTAAAAATGTAACCTCTTTCAATACACAATATAAAGAAGCACCACTAGCTATGTTGTGAAAGATTATCATAAAAGAGAGTAATATACACATCTTCGAGGTATACATGTAGCAATACTTCATTTCTTTCTGTGCTACAAGTGGTCCTGGTTACCATATTTTACACAACAGCTGTGAAAATGCTGAAGGCATTAGGCTTCAGGGAGCATAAGTGTGATCTACTGGTCAGAGTATAGGACTGAGAAAGGGAAAATTTATACTGCAGGTCTGTGTTTGTGGTGGTGTCTAAATCATTCTATCTGATCAACTCAAAGGCAGTTTGGTAACATATTACGGTATCTCAGCCATATGTCACGGCTTTTCTGTCTAAAAAACAGAGTAGGAACAAAAATCATTATCTTATTGACCACAACACTGTCTGGCCCTTAAGAAAGTTCAGTAATATATATATGCTCCAAAGAAAGGCACAAGGAAACTAAATCAAAGATATTTTGAAATAATTTGGAATTTTTCCCCTGCCATTCTTTTTGCCTCATAGTAGGGCTGGTTTATACTGTGGAGTAGTGAGGCTTTAAATCCCTTATTTGTTAACCTTTGTGAAGTGTTTTAAAAACTTCAGTTGAGAAGCACTATGTAAGCCAAAGTATTCTTAATTGTTTTATTATACAGTGCTCATGCACGTCAAGAAATATAAATACTGGAGGGAAGGTGGAACATTTGTCAGCCAAAGACCTAGAAGGGTTTATGTAACCTGGAATGACAGGCTTGGAGTTTTTAATAATTTTTCAAAGTGTTGTTTGAAGAAATACATATTTCAAGAATTTCACTTTTCAAATTTTTACAGCAAGAAAGAGATTTTCTTCTCTATTCCTGAGACAAGAGAAACTATCTCTCCTGAGGAGAAAGGGAGAGAAAGCATGTGAAATGAAGAGAGGGGCTGGCTTTATCTATTACTACCATGAAGTTGTCTCTGACTCTTGAAACATGTTAAATCTTTCCTGCTGTAAGGAACCCAAGTTCGTATTTTGTTATTACCAAAGTACTCTTTGGTACTGAAATTACCAAAGAGTAAACTGGTGTGGGAATTTCAGAATCTCAGATAAGTCTCAGTCGGCATTTAATAGAATTTTACTTTTCTCTTTGTGTAATATTTTAAACTGTTCGTAAGACGAATGTGACACTGCACATTCTTTTCTTCAATTTTTGGATATGTATGTGTAGACAAAAATGTTGAGCATGTGTTATTGCAATAAATGATTTACTTTGCCAAATAACAGTTTTGCAAACATTGGCATGGTGCCATCTCTTCTGCTGCAAGCTAGTATTTCATTGTATTAACCACACTAAAACTGGGATGTGGACAAGTGATTTTTTTTTTATTTACATGGAGTTTTAATGAACAAAAATGTAACTCATTATAATTTATAGGATTTGCACAGTGTTAGTTCTAACTAGGTGCAGGCAGCTGTATATCAATGTCTTTGTTAATATTAACTACTGTACAGTTGCTGCTATCAAGAAATTCTTAGAGTACAAAGTAGCACTAAAAGCCTTGGTTGCATTTCATTGAGCAATGTAGATAATCTTTTCAGTCACTACCTGGCCACAGACTTCTGACTGAAGAACTCACATGATGTACACAGGGTTACTTTGGATGACTTGGCTGCTGAAAAATTTGAAGCTGTATGGCAACATTTTTTCCAAAGTGACAGTAACTTCTGACTATAAATTCAAGAATCTCTGATTCTTAGAAATGTTGAGCTTTAGACATCAGCACAAGGCTGTGAGAGCACTGCTGCCAGACCCAGACAGCAAATACACCAAGACTGCCAGCACACAGAGATTTAGCTAACCACAGTTTTGGCTAGATAGGGAAAAGCTGAGATACTCCCAGGTATGTCATTCAAAGAGGAATCCCAGAGTAACTTCTTGTTTCTGAGGGTGATAGATTTACATTTATATTCATTATATCCATGTCATAACATTTATTAGATTGACTTGATTTCCCCTTTTTGTCTTATTTACAGCACTTCCCTTTCCCTCTATTTCTTCAACTGCTACTGTCTAAGAGGCCTTGTGAAGACCAAAAATATACCAAACCCAAATCTTGAGCATTTCCAGTGTAACAAATTTCTCAAACCTGCCTGTCAAGATCTGACATTAACTCCTTTTCCTTATATGACAGTTGGCAGGTGTCACTTTGTTGTTTGAAAGGGTGCTTGCTTTGTGCTTCACCTGCCCTTTTGCTTTCATGCAAAATTCTCTTATGCTATTAATATTCTCTATGAATTTGAAGAAAATCAGAAATTACTCCTTTTTCACTTCCTTTTCATAAATCCCCTGGTTTTTTGTTGTGCACTATAAATTCTGACTATTTCTGCTGCTCTACCCAGATATTTCATCAAGCTGAAGAGCTGACTGGGGCTGCTGCCTGCCAGTCAGATGCTGTAGAAGGATGTCTTCATGTGCAAGATGATGGACACCCTGGCAGGGTCAAGTGTGCATGTTCACTTTGCCAAGTGTCAACTCCAATTACAGAATGCTACCTCCCAACATTTTAAAAAATAAAGTCCCTCCTAAAAGTACATGGAGTATTTCTTAATTGCAGGAAAACTCTCTCTCTTTTAATTTTTTATAAAGCTAAGCATAAAAAATTTAAGTGAAAACTTTTAAAGGGTATAGCTTGAAATTTAAGATTTGTAGTGTTGCTGCAGCACAACTGACTCCAAACTCTAACCTGTAAACAGGCACAAGTTTCATTGTGCAGTAATTTAATTTCAATTCCATTATCAGCTTCTTAGACTCAATACAAGGTGATTATTCCTCTCTTTGGCTAGGTAATGTTCTTGTAATAGTTCTTGACTATTACAAACTGCAGATTTGAATCACACTCTGAAGTCTTTAGAGTCCAAGAAGTGCTTCTAGTGCCCCTCAGTGATACCAGTGGTGTTGGGAGGCAGCTCTTTTGTTATAAATGGGAGTGGTAGAACACTGGAACAGGTTGCACAGAGAGATGGTAGATGCCCCATCCCTGGAACCATCCAAGGCCAGGTTGGTTGGAGCGCTGAGCAATCTGATCTGGTGACAGGTGACTAGGTCAAGATGAAGACAAGATGAGCTTTAAAGATCCTTTCCAATTCAAACAATTCTGTGATTTGGTGAAATGGTACAGTCCTTTTTTTATCCAGAAACAATGGGCTAAGTTAAGATGTTTGATAGTGAATACAGAGTAGGAAGAAGGTTCAGGACACACAATACTCTGGAGTCAGATTGATCAGGTTAAATGCAGTCCACTGAGACTAAACATTTCTCTGTTTCATCCACTCTGCCAACAGACTATAAGCACTAAGGGAACCTCTACTGCAGAAGACTCCGTGAACTTAGTGTTAGAAGCAGCCTTGTGCAGTAGGATTTCAAGTCCCTCTTTTGAATTAGGGATTTGGACACAGTTATGTAACCCTATAAGCACCAACTTTCAGGGTTTATCACTTGTCAGTTCACTTGTTCATAACACCAGCTGCAGGAAGCAGTTTATTTTCAGCCAGGCTTGAGACAGATGATCTGAACAGAATGTACTTCCTTATAAGCTTATATGTCTGTGGTTTGTTTCTATTAGTTTATATTGCTTCCTGATGAGCTGATTTCTGTGGCTTGTTCCTTAATTCTGCTCCCAGGTTAGAGGAAAGAGCCTGTGGAGGTATTTGGAGATGACCCTTCTAAGCAGCAGAAGCCTGAGATGATGCACTGCTTTGTGTTAAAATGCCTGTGGGAGTCAAACCTTCATGCCAGCAGTAAATGAGTTGTTCTTCCCTTCCATGCAGTGTCATGGTCAGCAATAAAACTGGGGGAGATTGCCCTGGGGGTGGCAGCCTGTTGCTCAGGGACTGGCTGTGCATTGATCAGTGAGTGGTAAGCAGCTGGATTCTGCACCACTTGTTTTGCATATTCTTTTATAATAATTATTATTTTCCTTTTCTGTCCCATGAAAATATCTGTATCTCAACCCACAAACTTTAATTTTTTTTCACCAATTCTCTCCCCCATCCCACATGGTGGGGAGTGAGCAAACGTCTGTGTAGTGCTCAGCTGCCTGCTGGGTTAAGCCACAACAGGAACCTAAGACCTTCCTTTTTCTGGTCTTATAATTTCTTTGTCAAGCCCAGGTGCCTCTCCCTTCTCTGGTGTGATTTATTTCACCCTGCTGCAGAATTATAGATGCATACTAATATTCTTTTTTCCTTCTCCCTTTTCAGTTTTAGCTAATAGATTGCTTGTAGGTGTGTGAAAACCTGGCTACCAGTCATTGTATCACATCTAACTTCCTGATCATTGCTGATGGCATACATTACTGTCTCACATAAAATAAGACTCCTAATCAATATTTCTAAAGCTATGAATGATGTCCGCAGTGCTTCTCAGAATTTAGTATAGAAGAATTTTAGGTAGTTGAGACTATCAAATACATGATTGATTTGATTTTTAAAATTTTTTTAATTGCTGGCTAGTAAAAATTACTTTGGAAAAGGCCCAAATGACAAAAGACCAACAATAATTACTTAATTAAAGCTCCTTGTCCCACACTGAAGGTAATCCCTTCTACAATGTGTTTCCAACATTTTCAAGAAAAAAACCCAAACCATTAGATCTCATGTCAGATTCTCTGTGTAGAAAGAGTAAGTATTTTTACTTAGTGAACTGTCTGCTATAGCTTGAAAACCATCTGCAAGCACAAAAAACTGCCAAAATTCATTAAGAATACCATTATTTTAAGTTAACAAGAGTGATCTTCATTTTTCCCACCATCCATTTGTGCTTCAGAAATCAAGAGAAAAGGTATCTTTGAAATGAAAGCTCTGCTGTTTGTAAATGTGGTTTTTTATGTGGAATATTTTGTATAGCAAAAATTTGTTGTGAAAACCACTATTCACAATAGTGTGATACCTCAGTGTGCTACCAGAAGTGTCAAAATTGGTTTTGGCTGGGATTAAAATAATTTTCTTCATAGTAGCTAGTATGGAATCATATTTTGGATTTGTCCTGGAAACAATGTTAATACCAGAGGTGTTTTTGTTACTGCTGAGCAGCACTTACACTGTATCTTATCATTTAGTTTGGAAAAGACCTTCAAGATTATTAACCAAACTGTAAACCCAGCTCTGCTAAATCCACCATTGAACCATGTCCCTCAGTGCCACATCTACACTTTGTAATACCTCCAGGGATGGTGATTCTATCACTTTCCTGGGCAGCCTGTTCCAGTATTGGAAAACCTTTTATTGAAGAAATTTTTCCTAATATCCAGTCTAAACCTTCCCTGGTGCAACTTGAGACCATTTCCTCTTGTCCTGTCACTTGTTACCTGGGACAAGAGACCGACCTCCACCTGTCCACACCCTCCTTTCAGGCAGCTGTGTAGAGCAATAATGTCCTTTCTGAGCCTTCTTTTTTCCAGGCTAAACAACCCTAGGCCCCTCAGCTGCTCCTCATAAAACTTGTGCTTCATCCCCTTAAACCAGTTTCATTGCCCTTCTATGGACATGCTCCAGGACCTCAATGTCCTTCTCGTAGTGAGGAGCCCAAAATTGAACACAGGATTTGAGATGTGGCTTCATGAGGGCTGAGTACAGCAGGATGGTCACTTACCTGGTCCTGCTGGCCACACTGTTTCTGATGCAGGCCAGGATGCCATTGGCCTTCTTGGCCACCTGGGCACACTGTTGCCTCATGTTCAGCCGCTGTCAACCGGCACCCCCAGCTCATTCTCCACTGGGCTGTCTTCCAGCCACTTTGTCCCCAGCCTATAGCACTGCATGGGGTTATTGTGACCCAACTGAAGGATCTGGCACTTCATCTTGTTGACCTTGGCCCATTTTCTAGCCTATCCAAATTCATCTGTGGACCCTTCCTACAATAGATCGATACAAAAGATCAATACTCCTGCCCAGCCTGATGTCATCTACAAACTGATGATACCCTTGCACAGATCACGGATAAAGACATTAACAGAACTGGCCCAAGCACTGAGTGCTGGGGAACACCACTGGTGACCGGCACCACTGGACGTAACTCCAATCACTACCACTCTCTAGCTCCAGCCATCCAGACAATTTTTTTACCAAGTGAGGAGTGCACCTGTCTAAGCCACAAGTAGCCAGTTTCTCCATGAGAATGCTGTCAGAAATTACGTCACAGTCTTTAGTAAAGTCTAGGTAGAAAACATCCTCAGCCTTTCCCTCATCTTCTAGTCAGGTCACCCCGCCATAGATGGAGATCCGGTTGGTCAAGTCAACCTGCCTTTTACAAACCCATCCTGGCTGGGCCAGATCCCCTGATTGTCCTGTGTGTGCCATGTGATGGCATTCAGGATGATCTGCTCCAGGACCTTCCCTGGCACTAAGGTCAGGCTGACAGGCCTGTAATTCCCTGGATCCTCCTTCCAACCCTTCTTGTAGATGAGTGTTGCATTTGCTAACTTCCTGTCACCTGGGACCTTCCCAGTTAGCCAAGGCTGCTAGTAAATAATGCCAAGGTCATGGGTTCAATCCCCACATGGGCCATTCACTTAAAGAGTTGATGATCCTTCTGCATGCCTTCCAACTCAGACTATTGTGTGATCCTGTAAATGGTGGAGAATGGCTTGGTGAGCTCTCCTGCAGCTCCTTTGAATGCATCCCATCTGGCCCCAGAGACTTGTGATGGTGTCATGTTCAGCAGATAAGGGAGGGGGAACACAGAGGAAGTGGGGGATGTTCGGCATGACGGAGTTTGTTTTCCCAAGTCGTCATGACACATGAAAGCCCTGCTTTCCTGGAGATGATGGAACACTTGCCTGCTCACGGGAAGTAGTATGCACTCCTTGTTTTGATGTGCTTGTGTGCATGGCTTTTGCTTTACCTGTTAAACTGTCTTTATCTCAAACCCACAAGTTTTCTTGATTTTCCTTTTCTGATTCTCTCCCACATCCCACTGCAGGGAGGGAGCAAGTGGCTGTTCAAAGTTTAGTTTCTGGTTTGCATTAAACTCTGACAGTTGGTCAACAGTGTCAAATATATTTTAATTTGTATTTGAAGAGAGATGTCAAATATAATACCTAAAAGACATAGAGATTGCCCTAAAAATAAAGCAATATACTGAAAGTAATGAAGCTCAGCTTGTAACAGTAGCTCATCACATATTTGTTTCATATTGGTTTTTAGTCAGCACAAAAAATTCCAAATGTTTCAAGCTGAAAAATCAAATGATAATGGAAAGTTTAAGAATGGGAAGTTGGATGAGAAACATTATTGCAAATTTAGGTACATTTTTAAGTTTGCAAAGTTACTTCAAAGAGAGAGAGAATTAAATTTTTTACAAAGTTGCCAGTGTGTTAAAGCTAACCTGCTGGGAATGACTTTTGGTAGCTTGTGATAACAGGTATAAATTATAAGCTTCATGGTTATAAACAACACATACGTGGATGTGTTGCATCTACTATGGAGCAGGGAAATCTTTGCACTTCTGCATGTGTATATATGAAATATTTTGGACTTTGTAACTGTAAAAAGCCGTTTTGCCATTTAAAGTCAGCATCACTAAGCCTCAACCAGCAAGATTACGACTCTCCAATCCACATTAATAATTCAGTGTAAAATATCTTCACGAAGCTTGTAGCCCTGTCAGAGATAGAAAGTGTTTATATTTTCTGGATACATTACATTAAAAGCAAAAAGTATTTGTATGCTGCAAGCATTTGCAATTCTAGTCATAGTGGATGTGTTATGACATGAAGACTATAATTTCAAACCCAACCCTGCATTATCACTCGTGTTGATTTCTGTGGACGGTACTGATTTGTAACAGGCAACTCATGATAAAAGTGCCCTGTCTGGACAGGTGTTATGGGTAAAGACAAGTGGTAAAACCTGAATCCCAAACCATATTCAGTTCTGATCTCCATATGGGGTATGAGGTTCATCAAAATCACTGGGTTTGGCCCCTCTTGTTAAAACAAGTTTTGGGTTTGTGTTTCCTCCAGTCCTTCTGTTTTTCTCACATCTCTATCTAGTGCCCCCTGCCTGACTCTTAGGATGACAAGGGATGCATGCAAATGTCTTTCCACTGAAATCTGTTTTAGTCGGAAAGACTAAAGAAAGATGGCCTAGCTACTGTTTGTCAAAGCCATGCATGTCATATTTGCAACACAATCAGCCTTTCAAAAGCAGAGGCTTATGTGATCAAGTCTTCCTTTGAACTTTTGGATTCTCGTTAGAAGCGCAAAGCTTTGTCATGGTGTTGCAAAAAATCGTATTTTAGTAACTGTTAAAACCTTTGAACATAAAGTTTAATAATAACACTTGCAGGAATTAAATACTTTCATCGAGTGTCGGAGTTTATGGCCTAAACCCGTTAGATTTTCACCACCTGCTACCTACGCTGGGGACTGGGGTTTGCCTCAGAACAGGGGCTGATTGCAACAAACACTGAACAGACGCAGTCAGTAATAGTAGAAAAAAAGCATTCCAGAGTTTAAAGCTTAAAAACACAGGCCTGAAGAGAAGTGTGGAAATTGGGCAGAATGTGCCACCTGTGCTACCACGAGTTTCTTTCCCATCTCTTGATAGTGGCTACTTTTTTCCGGAATGGGGATCTATCTCAGGATTCACCACTGGTGGGCAAGGATTAGCCAAACCTAAAGACAACTAAAAGAGAAGGTGGGCTGCAAATAGACTGGAGGAAGAAGTGGAAAGCACATGCAGGCTGAAGCTAGAAAGAAATGGTGAGCGTTAGTGGAATGGGAGGGCAAAAGGGGCGGGGAACTGATTTGAACTGATTCGAATCAACAGACTCCTTCCACTTAAGCCACCAAAACTGCATTTCATGCTTGCTTCGCTACAACTGGACTACAATTGCTGGGGGGTTGCGTATGTAAGGTACTCATTTTCACTTTTTTTCCACCGAGTGAAAGATTGCCACAGATCAAAAACCTAAACAGTTCACAATGATCATCTCTAATTCTCAGGATAAATATGGCCATTTCTTTACTAAAGACAACCATCTATGTGCAAAACAGAATACCAGGTGTCAGTGAAAAAATCTTTTCTTTTTCTTGAGTGTAGTTTGTTTTTTGTGGTTTTGTTGGTTTTGGGAGGGTTTTTTCACACAGGAATAAACTAAAAGTTATAATCTTGACTTTTGATGCGTGTGCTCTAGCAGCTTTTTTATAACTGGTGGTCTCAAAGAGCTATACAGTAAGTGGACCTTTTGTAACTAATTGTAAGCATGTTGTGATTTAGATAAAGTTTTCCTTATAGCCAATAAAGTCAAAAGTCAAACTGTTTACAGTTAGTAAGCAACTGCATCAGTTCTGATCCTGCACATCTTATCAGACCAACCAGTTCATCAGAGACTGTAGCACTATGTGCACACATTGGGATGTCTCTACAATGAGCAAAACAGGTTTTTTTTTTATTGTTCCATGACACAAGATGCAAAAGAATATAGCAGGGTGAAATAAATTTTGTAAATAATGAATAAATAAGAAGGGTTATGTCAGTTCTGAACATGTAACAAGTGTAATCTGGGCTGCAATGAGTTAATAATGCCTTTCCAAATAAATAAGCACAAAGGCAAGGCTACGCCTGTGCTGACCTCAATGCACCTCATTTAATGGCTGTAGCATTCATTTCCACTGGTGCTTTCAGTATCAGTGGAGGATCAAAGAGAACCTGGCTTTCTGCTGGCAAAAGTTCTGCCTGAGAGCAATACCTCTCCCTTCCAAGACCTATTTTGCAGTTTTCACATGTACTGCATCATGGTGGTTCTTAGTATTCTGTATGCTTCCTGTTACATGGTTCCAAACTGCTTAACCCTTTAATAAAATATCCAATCATGCCCATCAGCTGTGACTCTTAGTTTTCAACAATTTATATCTAAGACTACTACAAGGAAGTAGTAGCTCAAGGAAGTAGTAGCAGAGACAAAGCCCTAGCTAATGGCTTTCTACAGCCTTAGTCCGTGTATTTTATACCAGCCTTGTCAGTAAAGCTTTGTCAAAGCAGGAAACTGTAAGATGAGCCTTGGGATAGTCCTGTTATGGTTAAGCAAGCTGGGCATGACAGGGTTCAGAACTGGAAGTTGTCGCTTCATGTCAGAACTCCATGAAATCTCCAGCTTTTACCTCAGAAACAGAGTTAAGAGTAAAGCCTAGATAGTTTTTTAGAAGTTATACTGATTTTCAAACACAAAAACTTCTATACTGACACCGAGTGACCTTAACACCTCTTATTATCTAAAGATTCTGGTCAGCCTTTATGATGGATTAACTAAGCTCTTTATTGTAAAGCAGTAGATCCCCAGTAATCAGTGATCATCACCAGGCTACATACAATGTGCAAACAGAGCACATTCCCAGTTAGTACTGTCTCCATGTATATGTTGCTTCCAAAGGGCTAATCTTCAAAAATCAGGAGGAAAAAAAGAGACAGAAATCAATTATGAGGGACCATATTTTATACAAAAATGTGAAAGGAAATTAGGTCTTCAAGATGCATTTATTGTAAGATAAGAAAGCTGCATTCTGTCATCTGTTTTCATGGGGAAAACTAGTCTTGTTTCAATAAGAAATTGAAAAAAACTACTTGACATAAACAATATATAAAAATGGTTAGGGAACTATGTATAGTGATCAATATAAATAAATTGCTCTGTAAATTAGTAACACAAAGCTAGAAATATGAAGGAAAATCCATAGCAGATATTTTCTACATATACCTGCAGTAAAAAAGAACTCATAGTGAGGGCATAGGATCTCCTAAATCACAATGCATAAGCTGTTAAAATAATTTAAAAAAAGGTATTTGGTGCAGGGTTCTTGTTTGGCTGTGGTTTTGTTTGTTTTTTTTTTTTTTAAGTGACTTCAAGAGACACCAAGAACATTCCTCCACTTGATAGCAACTGTTCTTTTTTTTTTGTCAGCAGTGTTTTGTTCATCTGGAAGGAAATGTTTAAGGTATGACTCATTTGGCAATTGGTTTTGGTAAAATCATTGGCTGGCCAAAAGAGGTACAATTTCACCTGGGGATGTCATGTCCTATATGCCTGTCCCAATCATTAATACAGAGTCAGGGACAGATACACTTTTATAGTGTTACAGAAATATATGCCCTGAATCCAGGGCTATGTGTTTAAATTAGGCAAAATTTCCTAATATATAAAGCAGGGAGCACATTAGCATGCTATACTTCACATCGGGCTTATGTTATGATTTTCTACATGGCTTTATTTCAGTACCATTTTGTAAGTGAAAATCTTTACAGTTCAGTTTGGGCTGAAGTTCATTCTTTGTAGTTTCCCATTTCACTGACATCCCACTAGTAGCATTTCAAACAATCTAATGAGAGTCTGCCTTACCAGTTTTCGGATATAAGTCCATCCTAACATGTGCAGTTTTATTTTAGTATTGGACTAATATTGGAGGTCATTTAATGCTCTGCAGATTGCATAGCTGTAAGTAGAAAAATTCATTGCAAGGAGAATGTCAGAAAAAAAATTAATATGAAAATAACACAACACCCCCCCCCAAAAAAAAAAAAAAATCAAACCAACAAAACAACAACAAAAGGAAACAAAAAACCCACAACAAACACATTCCTTTAACTATGACTTTTTTGGTTTATTTGTATGATTATAGTTTATCTGACAAAGCAAAGGCTTTTACAGGAATGGCTTTTACACGGGAGAACATGCCTGTTCTCTCTGCCCCTGATGACCAGCCCGTACCACTCCTGTGGCTGTGGGCCGTGGTACTCAGCACTGCACACACAGCATCTATGGCCCTGAGAGCTGGCTCGGCGTGCTGCAGGAGTATCATACACCAAATGCAAGGTGTGGGACAGTGACCTCCGCTATTAGCAGCAATGGCACAGGGATTGAAGAAAATCTGGGCTTGAATTGGAAAATTTTAGGGGAGAGAGATTTCCATGAAGTATTATAAACAGCATGTCCCAATAGGAGGGCATGTGAGCAGAGACACACGTGTTACTGCTATCTCCAAACCGATCTCCGGGTGCTGCGGGTAACTTCTTCCT
>NW_008239054.1:3690895-3713956 GCF_000691975.1 Corvus brachyrhynchos | reverse complement strand
CGGGAGCGCCGGGAGAAGGCGCTGGGCTCAGGGGACTGCAGTTTTTTCTGCGGCTCGGTGGGGAGATGAGAGGCAGCTCTCCTTCTCCTCCCTCCGACACAAATACCTCAGAGAGGCTGTGGATTCAGTAACAGGATTTCGATATGGATTTTAAGAAGGGGGATGGGAGAGAAAGGAGAGACATTATAATAGTAAACCAGCCCATTCTAGTGAAAGTTTGTAGTTAGACGAGTGTTTGTGAAATACTTTTGCAGGTTATGTAGGTTTTCCCATCCCCCAGCATTAACCATCCTTGTGCATGCTACTTCAAATCTAATCGTGATGGTTATATGACGGCAACTTGTTTTGTTTAAAGAAGTATCAATGCCTGTGATATTGACACTTCAAAATTCTTTGGGCAAAAAGACCCAGGTAGAGAGTGGAGTAAATGACATCAATTTGGATGCCCTCAAACTGTTACTTAGGCCACTCTTGAGAGTTTCATGTTACTGCTCTTTTCTGTTTTGTAATTTCTCTGAATTTTGGTGATTGAATACAAGAGCAGGCTTTCTCACACACAGGTGTTTAGTTAGAATGGAGTTATACTTTGCCTCTAAATGAATATGAAAAAAACTTAGGCAACACTTTGAAGAACTTTGAGATTCAGTAAGTCAATGTCACAGTCTGATACTAGATACAGTATTTGCATCAGTAAAAGCTTGAACACAAGAAGTTGCTTGTCCGAAATTCAGGCTTAAATTTTGGAAAAGTGGCTGTTTTGTAACTGAAACATTGTTTAGGCCTTTAAGCAGATGAGTTTTCAAAACTCCCGAGAATTAGGCTCATTTCTCAGAGGTTCCCCAGTTTTGAAATAAAGTGTATCTGCTAATGAATGATGTTTGGTGGATTAGTCTGGTTCCCAGAGGGAGGTTACTGCAAAGACAGAGCATTAGGAGTTTTCCTCCATTTGAAAATGTTTTTCCTAATGTAGCCTTCTGAGCTGTGCAGCGTGCTAAAGTAAGATGTAGATAATTTAGAATATTTCCAGAAAAAAAAAAAAAAAAGGCTTTAAAATAGAATCTTCAATAATGTTAGCTAATTGAAATCACATAATCGTCTATGGTAAGGTGACCTAGGTTGCAAATTCCTTCTGCCCTTTCATTTCCTCTTTGGAACTTTAACATGTTATCCAATTCATGAATTGTCATGCATTCGCCTTGAAAGTTTGTCACTTCTGTGAGGAAACTCAGTATCCCTTAAGTGATTGCTGTACGTGCACATGGTGTCCTGTCTGGAACTCCTTGTCTGAAAAACAGTGACATCTTCTGTGCTCAAGAACTTGTGCCTTCAAGTGATATCAGCAGTGCCAAAAGAAAGGTGCCCGACAGATTCCTAGGCTAAGTGTCCCCTGCCCAACACATCTCTCTTTAGCTGACTAATTGGACTAGTCCAGGACAGACTCCAGGAACTGGCTGATAGCGGAGCAGTATGGATGAGAAGCACATTGCTTTTACTTATTTCTTGGCCTCCTTTTATTTAGCCATGTATCCCCACATGCTGATGGTCTCAACACACTGATGTTGAGGTAATAAAAAGTCTTTTAAAGCTCTCAATTTTGTTGCCTTGCGGAAAGAAGGCAAAGAAAATGTACAGGCTAATGTACAGGTTGGTGGCAGCAATAGTAAATAAAGGAACCTTCTCCAAGTGACTTACAAAAAATTAGCATTTAGCTGATCAAGCATTTTCAGTGGCCTGCCAGAACATGCATGTTGCAGGATGATGTAGAAGTTTTACATCTCTGGTGGCCTTGGATCAGCTCTCTGGGTAAGTCCTGATTGTACAAACAGTGATTCACCATAAGGAACTTGTACCTGTCCATGGGGTTGATCTCTACTATGTGTCTCCCTACTGCACAAAGCTGCTGCAGTTTTATCCCTTCTAGTAAAGAGCAATCTTAACTAGTTCCACTGGGCAAAAAGAAGGAGTGCTATTTTAGGGAGTTAACAGGAATCACAGAATCATAGAATCGTTTGGGTTGGAAGGGACCTTAAAGATCATCGAGTTCCAACCCCCCTGCTGTGGACAGGGACACCTTCCACTCGACCAGGTCACTCAAAGCCCCATCCAGGCTGGCCCTGAACACCTCCAGGAATGAGGAGTCCACAACCTCTCTAGGCAACCTGTTTCAGTACCTCACTAGCCTTATAGTAAAGAAATTCTCACAAATATGTAATCTGAACCTACTCTCTTCCAGTTGGAAGCCATTCCCCCTTGTTCTATGAGTACATGCCTTTGTCCAATCAGTAGATGCCATCTCCAGCTCTCCTGTAAGCCCCCTTTAGGTACTGGAAGGTGCTACAAGGTCTCCCTGGAGTCTTCTCTTCCCCAAGCTGAACAGCCCCAACTCTCTCAGCCTGTGCTCTGTTTATTTGGGGCATGCCTTAAAGATCTTTCCATCATTAAAACTGGTAAAAATTCAGATTTTGCTGCTCACTTTTTATGTGAACAGAAATTTTGGAGTCCCTGTCTAGATACCTGTGATTTAAGCCTAATGTTTGATTTTGGAAGTGTAATTTTTTTATGAGCATCATGTGATAATTATTATTGCATATCAATATATTCACTTTTTCCTGATTACTATATTTTGTGGCATCCACTAAGGACATCTTGTACAAATGGTGGATCCTGGGGAAGGCAGAAATCTTTTCTGTGTTACAGACCATTGCTTACATGGTGCTGGTTCTTCTGTTGTAGCTTTAGTATGAGTGGTTGCACAGGTGCCTGTTGAGCAGAAGGTGCAACAGATGTCTGGAGGGAGCACCAGCTACCAGGCATACTGCGAAGCCAGGACTTTTCAAAGGTGGTCCACCTGTGGTTGTATCAAAGTCTTGGGGAGTTTCACTCTTAGCTCCATCAGAAGGAAAGTAAGGTTCATACTCAGTGTGTTGGGGATTTCCCTTTCAGGTTTTGTGAAGAGATAAAAAGAACTACTTTGCTTCCTTAAATCAGCAGGGGTCTGTCTGTTTTGGCACAGAAACCTTATATTTTCCCTTTTAAGCCAAAGTTTATCTTCACTTCTGTAATTCAAAGGCTGTTAGCTGATGACTAGAGCAGCCCTTTCTAAAAATACATGTGGAGTCTGTGAAACAGATCGCTGTTTCACAAGCAGCAGCGTATGTGCAATATGTGACCTTGACTTTAATCTTGTGAGCAGTGTACCCTTATCTGCAGTGTAGGATTTTAAACTGTGCTTTAGAAACGGATAAAGAAATCAGCAGGAGTTTATAGGTTCTGTTGTTAAGTAATGGGGATGAATATGCTTCTGTGATGTTTATCATTGCAAGGAAAATATCAGCTTCAGTTTGTATCATGGTTTTAAAAAAGAAAAAGCTGACATGTGATTTCGATGCAGCATTTAATCACAAGATACCTCTCCATTTTAAGTCGAGTGCCAGTATTCTCCTCTAATATAGCTGTGGCAGTTCAGTGGGAGCTTTCCAAGAGCAGTAAGCAGTGGATACCCATCCCCCAAATAAAAATCAGCATGTGTTAGCAATCAGGTATTCTTTAAAGGCTACTGACTATGTGAAGATAGTCTTTAGCTGAGGTGAGGTGGACTGTCCCATTTAATGTCAAATTGGTCACTGTCCTGTACTTTAATGTCATATCTTACCTTAGTAAGAACATTTGTGAGATGTGTGATTACATACTACTAACAATAATAATGCAATTTGCCTGTTAAACAAAAAGAAAAGGCAGACTGAGCTGGGAGTAACAGAATTGTCCTTTGTTTCTCTGAAACTCAAATGATGTCCCATGAACTGGTCACCTCTATGAGGACTTACTGTATTGCTCAGTTAAGGAATAGCAGCATATTGGATCTGACCTTACACAAAAGTAAGTCTTTTTTACTCATATTGCTGGTAATTATTTGAGCGGTGACTTTTCCTCTGTGTAGGAGAATGTGAAAAGCAGATCTCTGTGTGCTGCAGAAGTCCTCAGCGGCTCAGTTAGTGAAGTTCATCTCTGTCCTCGGAGAACAGAAAAACCTATCTGTTTTGTCACCTTTGGAGTAATCTAGTTTTCTTTGGCTGAACTACAGAAGTAAGAAATACATTCTGGTGTGTCAACTCAGAGTAATTTTGTTGATAGGTAGCTGATGCTCACACTTTATGAAACTCGTGAAGATGAGTGGACTGTGAGCCTGAGGAGTCATGCTCACCTCTTGATTGCAAATGTAGGCTTGCCTTGTCAACCAGAAATTCTACCTTGTGCCTGAGGGTTTTTCTTTATTTAAAAAAAAAAAAAAGAAAAAAAAAAGGAGTAATTTTTGCATCCTAAAATAATAACTGCTTTTGGGGAAAGAGGAGGCTGAGGGGTTTTTTTTGGTTTTTTGTTTTGTTTTGCTTTTTATAAGACCATTCTGTTTGACTTGGTAGCTATCTTCTGTGTGTGTATGTTAATCTCTGCTGATTTCTTAATTATTAATTTTTGTCTGTGGATGAATCTTTTTTATTTCAATTTTTTTTTCTTGGAGCCTGACTGAATTTTCAGCAAAACCTTTTATAGTTCGGTTCTTTGAGCAGTACTGGTCTCTGACCAAGTTAGCAGTATGCAGGCCTGATCATGTTCTTTAAAAACCAGTTTGATAGTGAGGGATAAGTTTATTTTAATTAATTTTTGTCTAAAGACCGTCATACACCAGAAACAAGGCATGTACCATTTTATGGTCAGATGCAATGCTTACTGTGAATTCCCTGACACACACCCACCCATTGCTGTCCAGAGTTGAGACAACATCTCATGGAAAGGACAAATTACTTCTCCCACATGCAGAAACTGGCATATGTTAATGTTAATCCAGTGCTTGCTTCTCCTACACAAAGGCAGCCAAAGCAATGTGCAGGGGAAGGATGAGGCTGCTTTTTGTTGTCTTGTTGGAAGATTCTGTGTAGCCTAGAAGAGTTGCTAATTGTGCTGGAGAATAAATCTTACTGAGTTTCCTTATCTCTAGCTCATGCTGAACAGAGGAAAAAATCTTCTAAACCTTTCCATTTGGCGTTTAAAGCTGAGAGCTCTTTCTGTCACTGTCCAGGCTTTTTCACTCTCCTCAGTGGCTGTGAGATCTCTGGTAACCTGCTCCTGTTCTCCATAGCCTCTCCACTAGAATGTGATTTGATTTTGTGAAACACCTATTTATTTTTTTGGAGGGGAAAAGAAAGTAAAAGAAATTATCTTTATTGAAGGAATCTGCTGTTGGACAGTTTGAAATGCTAAAAGACATCTGGGAAGAAGTGTTTAGTGGGTGGAGAAGGTATTGTTCAAAGAAGCTGCAGTATGGGTAGTGTAACCGCACAACTAGTGACAATTGCTTTGGAAAAATAAAATATACATATGCTCATGTAAAGCCTTAATGCTTCCTGTTGATTCCAAGTCAGCAGCAGTTATATAAATAAGCTCTTATCTAAAGAATTGATAGCAAAGAGGAGGCATATGTTGCGCGTAAATTGTATTTAGTCCCAAATGCAGTAACAGTAGCTGTGCGTTAGTTTCAGATGTTTTCCTCTGCCTACACGGAAGTAACAGGTACTGCTAAGGAATTCCTTACTCTGCATTTCAGGGTTCAGGAGATGGTCTACTCTGTGTGGGACTGATCTTTCAATTGCTGTTCATGATGGACATAGCTCTAAATGAAGAGTAGTCAATGATATTGTCATTGTAATACTTCAGCACGGAAAACAGTTTTAGTTACTTTGAAGTTTAATTAGTGGAAAAAAAAAAAATGTGGAGGAGAAAAGCAAAGTCCCCAACCCTATAAACCTGATACAGCTGACATGAACTCAAAATATTCAGTGGTATTTGAGAAATAAATAGTCAATCAGTTGAGACTAGATTCTTTACAAGAAGAAATAACCATATATAGACATTAGATTTTTTTAATCAATGTGTTGATGTAAAAAAAGATAAGATTTTGGAAGATAAATTTATGGAACTCCACAGATGCGGCAGGGTATCAGTCGCCCATTTTTTAAAAAATTTCACTTTTAATTAAAAGATACATTATCTCTAAAATTATTGCCTGTACAAGATGTATATTAGTATTTGAAAGTGTTGAAGCAGGCAGATGTTCTACTTAGAAGAGCACAAGATGCTTTTTTCTCTTCCTCAAAAATTGGAAATTCAACAAGGTCTTTTTCCTACAAAATACCGCCCCAGCGGTACTTTCTTCCTTCTGTTGCCTTTGCGTCCTCTTAAGTTCTCCTGTTTGTCCTCTTGGGTTGTTATGACGTTGCTATATGTGAGATGTGTATTGATTTCTTCCCAGGCTATTTTTGTATGTTTCTGTGTGATACATGGATTTTGTTTTATTTATTTTTTTTTTTTTTTTTTTTTTTTTTTTTAGTATTAAATATAATGTTATTAATTAAAGAGTGTATGTATGTTTCCAGCAGAAGCTATCTGCTTCTGGTGTTCCTGCATTTATACTGGAATTTCCTCTGCCAAAGCTGGAATCTGATGCCCTTGAAATTTCCATTAGATGTTATGGTAGCAATTCCCATTTCTGCACCGCTTGTCAGAATTCAGGAGTGCTCCCTGTGTAAGGACAAACAGTCAAATGGAGAGGTGAGAGGTCACTGTTTGTGGTTCAGCTTGATTCATTGCATGCCTGGTATCAGAGAGATTGCTTGGATGTGAAAAGACTGTCATTGAATTCAGGAAGGCCATACTGCAGAACACTGCATAGTAAAAAGCACTGATATGAGAGATTGATAAATGTGTAGACAGCACAGTATGTTTGGAGAACAGGAAGCCAGTAGGGTGCTTAACTTGGAGAGGATATTTAGGAAGTAGTTTGAGCTTCCAAATGTCTCAGGCTTTTTATAATCCATTGTTTTTGGCCCAAGCCATCAATGCAGATGTTTTCCTTTGTGTGACACTAACGTACTGGTAAGGCAGGCTTCTAATTTTTTTTTCTTTTGCTTCGCTGAACTTAAAAAGGGGACTAAAAAAAATAAAATTATTTTTAGGAATATGTCAGCTTGGGGTTGGTATAATTATTTTCTCTTCCTAATAATGCTGTTAGTGTTACCATGTCTGCATGTTGAGAACCACTGACTGGTTCCTCTCACATTTGGTAGAAGGGAATGTGTTTTGAGGAGGCATTAGGAAAAGGGTGGTGTCAAGACAGAAGGTGTGGGACAGGGATGTCAGAATTATGGAGAAACAGGTATAGTAGGGCAGGGAGGCATGAAGACAGGCCACAAAGCATTGAAAAGTCGGCCTTAATTAGTTTAATTGCTAGTGAGTCAAGTTGTTAGGCTCCTAGCTGTATTTGTGTCAGCCCAGATGGATCCTGTGCCTTGGTGCTCTTTGCCCCTTCACCTTCTGCCCTGCTGTAGAGAAGCAATGGTCTGTGAGATGCCTGCGGCGGGGATGTGACCCCAGGTAGGCAGCTGTTGTGAGAGTGGCATGCAGGAAAGTGTGAAGTCACTCTTTTTTTCCCCAGTATGTGAAATACCCATATTAAATTGGAAGGCAAGACTGTAGGAGAGAAGTCTTTCTCTCACAGTATTTTATTTCTCCTTCTTGCTTTCAGCATCATCCTGACTCACTCCTTGTTTCTTGTAGCAGCCAGGGGAATATGGCTTTCACATGAGAAGTAAAAAACAGATGAAGTTTCTGTGCTCTTTCAGATTAGTCCCTGGAGCAGCAGGTTCTAAAATGCCTTTAAAAGAAAGTTAAGAACATGACTGGACAGGGTTTTTTGTCACTTATGGTCTACCTAAAAGAGGGAGATGTGATCACAAGGATGTGATATTTTGGTGACATCATTAGCTGTGAAGGATGATTACACAACTAAGCTCACTTCTTCTGCCAATATGCAGAATAATGTTCTAAATTAAAATTTGGAAAGATGGCAGGAAGCTTATTTGAAGAAATATTCATTAATTAAATTAATGGTGTGTGACCTAATTTCATTAATGCACAATTAAACACCAAATATCACTCTGTATACCCCTTTGCAAACTTATGAACAGGTCAGGTGAAGTTACACAGTCATCAGAAAGTTTCTCCTGTAATTTCTTCCAGAGGAAGAAATTGAAACTCTGGACTTCCCACATGTTTGTGTTCATGCCACACAGCACATTAAAGATATCATAATTCAGTAACTTGGAACTGATAGTATCGGTAACGGGTTCCAGTGTATGTTGCCGTTCTTTATAAAAAAGACTTTGTATTGCTGTTGAGTAAAATACACTGTTCATCTGCGGTGCCATTCATTTCCCAAGTAATATATTGAGGAGCGTAGCTTATTAAATGTGTCTCAGAGTTGCATTTTTATTATTTGTATGCCTGCCTATAATTTCTTTTAATGTTAAACAGTTAGAATTGTCTAAAAACAAAATGTTACTTGGCTGCTCTGGCAGTATGCAACCTTCTTTAAGTCTGTCATCGTCTTTCATTCGTCACACACTAGGAAAATATTCATTACATATTTAATCAATTTAGGAGTGTGTAAGCCCAGTGATCAGAGTGAGATTTCTTTTCTTAATACCTTGTCCAATCTCAGTTGTGATGGATAATTTGTTTTGATAATGCACCTTGCCTTCTCATGAGACTGGATAAAAAAAGATAAATGAAAGTGGTTACCTAGCAAGAGCTCCCTGCCCAGCAGACTGAATGGCCCACAATTAAAGGCGGCGTGAAAAAGAAGCTTTTGCCATCCACAGAGATGTTGCTTTCTTCTCCCAACACACATGAACTCGCTAGTATTGCTTAGCTGGGAAACTGACCAAATTAATGTTCAGACAAAACTGTATGTAGAAAATTGCACTCCACTGTTGGTCACAGAGTTTGTGTTCACAATAGATGAAACAGATTAATGAGTAAATTCCCATAAGAATGCAAATTCCTCAGAAGTAACGTACTGTTGGCAGGCATTGGACAGGAGGCTGCCCAGGGAGGTGGTGGAGTCACCATCCCTGGAGGTGTTCAAGAAACAATTGGATGTGGCACTCAGTGCTGTGCTTTAGTTGACAAAGTGGTGATTGGTCACAGGTTGGAGTCGATGACGTTGGTGGTCTTTTCCAACCTCAAAGATTCTATGATTCTTTGATGTCATGGAAGGTTGTCAGGAGGTGTAGCAATATGGTAATGTTCCTCCTCTTACCACTTCTGCTTGGATGTTTAGTGACAGGTACAGTGCTGCCAAGACAGCCGAATATCACACATGCAGGTCGACTGTTTGCCCTTTTAAAAAGGAGATAATTTAATATTACTATAAGTGCATGAAAATACGTGCCATTTAAATTCATTGGAAGTGACTTAGAAGACTTGGAGTACATAAGAAATAAACTAAAAACCATGTAAGCTGTGATTTGGGTAGCATGAAATTACATGCAAGAGACATTAAAATGCAAAAATAACCTTTAAGGGATGGCTTGAAAGGTGTACTTTTAAGATAGACTAAGGCAATAAGAGTGTGACACCTCTGAACTGCACTGCAGCTCACTTTTTCTGGGGACAGAGCAGCCCATGTAACTGGGGCCCACAAATTCTTTTCCATTTAGTTTTTTCCATTTCTCGTCTGACTGAAGTGCATGTCCCTGACAGATTTTTTTTCTGGTAATGAAATTAAGCCCTCTTTTTGCAAATTGTTAGCTCTTTGGTTAACATTTGATCTGAATTGTCTAAGTATCACTCCAAGCTCACCAAGAGCAGAAATACAGAAGGGAGAAAACTATTGAGAGTTGTAAAGGGAAAATCACTTTCTGTGTATATTAAATATCCCCAAAAGCCATCTTAAATTGCAAAGCTGGAGTCATAGTGAAAATAAGAGGGAGGTGGTGCCTTCCGTCCTTCCTTCCTTCCGTCCTTCCTTCCTTCCTTCTCTTTGATATAGGTCTTGTTGAAACCACAGTTATAAATCTGAGATTTTTTTGGTAAATGAGTTGTGCATTTCAGTGAAATGGTTCAAAATTCATGCTCAGGTGAAACTCTCTAAACTGGCATTTGATTAAAAAGTCATAATACCAGCAGCTTTATCTGCTCTTTGTCCTTCAGGGTCACTTCCTGAGAAATAGGTTGACTTCTCTAATGATCAGAAAATTAATGATTTGTTTTTCTTCTGCAGAAAGAGTAAAGGTTCTGATTTTGGGTTACATGGAAATTTAGCTTTTCATCAATTAGAATAGCAGTTATTGATGTACTCAGGCATAGCTAATGGCTCTACAGCATTGAGGAGATTACCGTGCATTGAAGTGGTTCTCCTATAGACAGAACACTGCAACTATAACTCCAACATAAAGGAAATCTATTCCTTGGGAAGCACCTTTTTTCCTTTCAGATACTTACAATTTACGATTTGTTGCTGTTAACTATATTCATTGAGAAGGGTTGATCAATAGTTTAAGTCACTTCAGTTACATTCCTTAAAGCCTCTGTAAAAACAGCGAGCAGAAGGAAGAGGTAGGGTATGAAGGAGGAATGAGGTAGATGCCTGGGTCAAAAAGTAAGCTTTTTATATATTCATTGTTCCTGTCACAAAGATCTGCTTCAATAGTAACTTCCATAGCTTATTATAAAGTTGAGTTTTAAACTTTCCATCTTCTATTTCTATGGAGGCCTGAGTATATTTGTTTGGAAAACACAATTGAAGCTGAACTTTAGTCATAAACTACAGCTTGGAAAGAAACCACACTTCTGTGAATGAGTAGGAAAGTAATGATGAGATTGTTAGGAGCTGCCTCATGTTCAGGCTTGGTGAAGCTCACCTGCAGACTGCAGAAAGCATCACTGCACCACAGGGCTGTGGAACCAGGGCTGCCTTCTAGTGAGCACTGCCATGGGCCCAGCTTCTACTGATCCACTGGGAGAGATTGGCAGACAGGAGACAAACCCTTCCTGTGGCAGTATAGGAAGCCTCCTTGAGATATAGGCTGTGTAAAAACAAATCCTCCCTTCATCCCCTGTTTTTCAGTATCACCTTGCCCAAAGGGTGAGGCTACTCCAGTGAAATGCTTTCTAGGGATTGAAGCCATCTATTTCTCTCTCTTACGACTCACCCTCTTGGTTGTCCTTAGAAGCCTATAATAGTATGAGGTTGAGTACTTTATGAATGATGAAAATGTCTAAATGCTAGTGAGTTACATTAATAGTTTAGTGAGTTTCCTTTCTATCTGGTGTTTTTCAAGGGTGGGGATAAGTCTTCCTCACTCAGCTCCCCCAATGCTAAATTTAAAAATACCTGCTTTTGTTGGAATATTTATATCCTGATTGGCAATTATGAAAGGCAAATCAAGCTTTTTAGCTTGTGGGTGCTAAAGTTACCCACTTAAAAAAAATTATGAAAACCCCTTTTCCTTTGGATGTTGTGGAGTTCACAGAGTGCAATGCTTGTTTGAAGGCACTCAGTCGATTCTCCAGACTTAGCATCACTGAGTATGACAGCTCCTGAGAGATTAAAGAGCTGTTACCATCAGAAGTTTAATCAATTTTTCTTTCATTTCTGCAAGTACAGAGAAGGATAGGTGTACTTGTAAAGTGTCACGAGGATTACACTGCAATGCTTTCTGGATAAACTTCATTATATAAATAATGGATAAACTGAAGTGGGGGTAACAGGACCAAATAATCTCATGACATCTGTCACGTTTCCAGAAGTGTCTGATCAGATCTTCAAATCTGAATGCTAGATAACTTGTGGGTACATTCCAGTAGCCATCACTTCTGTTTTCATCCATTCTAGTTGTAGAAGTATGATTAGGTACTAAACTAATCAAACAGCTGTTAATTTACAATGATCTCTCCTCAATCTTACATGTGAAATGATTTATAATGGGTGGGATATTTGGAAATTTGGGGGAGAACCTGTCTTTGCCTAGTTCCCACTTCTTCAAATGCTTCCTAAACTTTATGTTTAGAGAATGTATTGTGTATTTAAAAATTATTTGGATTGTTACATGGGTTGTATTGAAATACCATGAGAATTTCTCAAATGAGTAAAACTGTTATTTATAATATAATTATAAAAATCTTCCATCTATGAGGGGTGAAGCATGGAAGGGAGTCTCTCAGATCTTTTGCTTTAGGGTAAGAGATTCTGTGTGTATGTGCTGTTTGCTTGATTGGTTGGTTTGTTTCTTTTATAATCTAGCTACATGACTTGGGGTCTTTCTAGTGACTACATATCTCCTTTTTTTGTTTGTTTGGTTAGTTCATTTGTTTGTTTGTTTGGGGGTTCTTTTTTTGTTTCGGGGGTTTTTTGGTTGGTTGGTTGGTTTGGGGTTTTTGTTTTGGTTTGTTTCATTTTTTACTGTAGATTGAATTTCCCCTTAGTTGTAGAACAGAAATAGCTGAATCCAGAGGAGAAACTTTACTGTTTAGGCTCTTAATTAAAATGAGTTGTAGCTAGTGTTGCATATGTTGAATCTACTTCAGTGCACTGCGTACTCCATGTAGAATGACTCAGAAGAAAACAGCAGTCTAGTCTAACATATATAGTCTCTGGATATATGTTGGCTGGGATTCCTGGCTTGTAGACAGCAGTATATGAGAAAGAATGAAACACTAGAGAAAAAAAAAGGTATATAGGGAAGAATCTATTCCTATCAAAACTGATTGTTTCGTATTGTCTTTTCGCTGAGCAGTCATTACAATGGGTATATATACAAATGTCAACATAAAAAATAGAAAAAAAATGGGTATCTCTCTATAAATCTGTGAATTTTACTGTCACTCTGGTGAGAACACAAAGCATCATCTTTCATGGCAGAAGTAAGAAAAATGTTTCAAACTGGAAGGGGAGTAGGGGAAAAAGAGCACAGAGTAGGCACGGGGAAAAATTTGCCCTTAATACCATACTTCTTGTCCCTCAGTCAGCAGACATGGGAGAAGCCCATAGTTTGCTCTGTAGAAAAAAATAGTCTGTGTTTACTATGCAATAACTGATCTCACAAGGTTCACTTTATCCTAATTTTCTGTGGAGGCAGAGTACCAAATATCTGGTGTCTGTACAAAATACTGAGGAATACTTGCTTTCCATCTAGAAACAAGCTTCCTCAAAGCAGTAATCTCACATGTAACCAGCGTCCTGTGCAGCTGATTGCCTTGGCTCATTCTAGGTTTACTATTGGGGAGCCATTAATTCTGTTGTGGTGGTGATTACATGACATAATAGGGATCATTTGTGTTCCAGTATTTATGGCACAAGTTTGGAGAGGTGTTTTTGGAAGTAAATAGGTCTGGAATGAAACATGTAGAACCAATTGTATGCACTGAGTTAGATGCATTCTTTGAGTTATCATTGTTTCAGGGTATTTTGACCCATCTTTTTTTTCCCATTAGTTGTTTGAATTTTTCATAGTCTAATTTGAAATGTGGTGGGCAGATTGAGATATCTGACTGAACCAGATTTACAATAGTTGTGATCTTACAATTCTTTGAAAATCAGGTCCTTCTTGAGATAGCTGTAACTAAGGACACAAATGAGGGCATTCTAACACACTAATTTTAAAATTTAAATTTTTATTAAACCAATTTGATTTTCTTGTTGCTTTGCTTAGATTTATAATCCTTTCCCTTACAGTTTCCAAAGCCCTGAGCTGTCCCTTGGCCTTTTTGTGCTCCACGAAGAGCCTTCACTAAGTATTTTAGAATGTGTTTTTGATGTGTTTAGGTTTTTCATTTTTGCATCTCCTGGGTGATTTTTTGGTGAAAAATGTTCATGCAGTTTTGCTAAAAATAAACAAATAGGAATTACAAGTTAATTTCTTCTTAATGGCAAATAACTAGCTTTAGAATGCAAGTGATAGGAATCAAATGTGGTATTGTTGCCTTTAACATACTTGCTTTGGGGCAATATAGAAATAAAATGTCTGCACGCACAAATTCAACAAAAAGTAGAAATTTTGAGGATATAAAAAGAGCTCCTTACAGAAGCTCAATACTATTCTGAGATGTTACTTCTAGCTATAGCAAGTGTGAGGAAGTATTTGAAAATTAACAGTGCATAAGTTAGCTTTGAAATATTAGCAAATTACTACTACTTTTCCAGTTATGATAATACTGTTCATTATTAATTAGATCATTCATTGTCACAAATAATGCTCACCTCAATTAAAATTCCTCTCCATCCCCACTTCATGTTACGGAATCAATTCCTGAATTTATTTGCTTGTGTAACTCTTCATGTGTCACCAGACATCCTCTGTCCATGTAAGGACGAGGTGTGTTCAGCCATCTGGTTTGTACAGCATCTGTAGAAGTGGTCTGTAAAGAAGGAGCAGCCTTTGGCCTGGCTAAGGAATTCCAGCACTAGCTGGAAGCTCTATCACTTCTGTGTGGCTGTGCTAGTTATGGAGGAGGCTCCACATAGGAAATTGCTACCCATACTTGGAATCCAGTCCTGTAGTCACTTTTGGAAGCAGCATATGCCATGTGTAGTTTTATCTAGATAGTATTTTGAAGTACCCTGTATCAGAAATTGAGTAAGATATGTTGTATGAACGTTATGTCTGGTCTTGTCATTTATTCAAATCTTATACAACTTGTGGGGGAAGGCCTTGATTTTTAAATACATAATGTTTTCTTAGATGTTTTGAGGCAAAGTGCAATAGCTGGTGTTGTGGCAGAGTTGTGAATTTAAGCTCAGAGTTCAGAGATTAGGGGTACTGGAATATTTGTTTTCCCATGCATAATATTTTACTCATTCTCAAATCTAGTCTAGTGTTAATGACGCCATTTGTATTTAGTATTTTGAATAATTTATGGTGAAATTATAATTCTCTTTAATTTCTAAAGTCATTAGTATTGAAAGAATCTCTTTGAGAGAAATTATATCATGATTCAGTGAAGCACAGGTGTATGCTTATAAAACTGGGATGACATAGTAATTGCTTTATTGCTGGTTCCATGAAAAAAAAAAAAGGAAGAACTGTGAAACTTATTTTTGTAGCCAAAGGTACCCAATGGAAGGTTGCTACCAAAACTGAAATTCTGTGTATTTATATCAGTAGCGTTAGACTGTTACTGGGTTTTTATGATACTCAGATATTTTTATCTCTTAGTACTAACTTAAATCGGACTAACTTCACAGGTGTCCCAAATACTACTTTTATTTAAACGTAGACCATTCTGATAAAGATGCAAAGGAGAAGCAGTTGACTGAGTGGACTTGTGTCGAGCTGAGCAGCTTTGGAACTCAGTCCCCAGTACTGGAATTCTATAGTGGATGCAAATTTATTCAAATTAAAAGTGAGCCTGACTCTCTTCAAAGATATTCACTGGTAACTGTGGTTAGCGTACTGTTATCGAAAGTTGGTTTTGTTTTTGTTGAGTGCTGATGATGTTCTGTAGATGTTAATTTTGATTTAGATTGAAAGCAGATGTGATGGCCCCTAGGTTATGACTTTGCCAAATATCAAAACGTACAATTGGATAAGCATTAGGGAGGAGAAAGGGGGAAAGAGCTGTAAGGGAAGAGAGTCTTCAGGTTCACATCTGCTTTTCCTTATGTTTTGCTACAAGAAGCAACAGGGAAACACTAATTATCCTCTTAAGGGGATCCTTACGTACATATATATTCATATGCCCATCTCAGCCCTGCATATACAGGCACATTTGTGCATATTTGTAACTAAAGGTGTACAATATGTGCTTGGAGGAAACACAATCACCTGGATGCCTTAAATACACCTCTGGAGCAGTTCTTCATTTGATGTAACTGACTCCAGTAAATTGATCGATGTGATTCTGAGATTCTGTTGCTTTTGCCTGTTATTACAGCACTCCTACTCCTCTTGTCAATGGGTTACTACAAATACTGCACTTTTAAAATTGATACCTGGAGTTTTAGAGAATCCATGCATATCCTAGAGACTGAAGATGTTCTTTAGGTGCCAGATAAAGATACAGCTATATGAGCAGTCCAGTGCTTTTAATTAAAGAAAGGAAAATTTCACTTGTTTCAAAGGTCATTTAAGCTTCTGTGCAGATTGTAATCCAGCTCTTTAACTTGGCCTGAAACCAGAAAGGTGATTAGTGCAGTATGTTTAGGAAGTGCTGGTTATAGTGTATTTGTTAATGGTTTAACTCGGAGTTCAGCAGAGCCCCATAATTACTTCAAAGGCTCTGGACACCTTGATGCGTGTTCTCACGTTTGAATGGAGCTTGCTTCTCTTTACAGAGTTGAGGTCTCTGTGACCTGAAGGCAAAGTTCTGCTTTGGTTATTCATTGTAGTACAGCAGAAATGCAATCAGACTCTGCATGCGTTCCTTTCGAGTCACTGGACTTTGGAAAAGACTTTTTTTTGCTAGGTTGCAGCCCTTTGAGTTCAGACAGCCTGTCCTCTGAAAATGTAGTATCTGTACTCAGTGCAACATAATGCCTCTGGAAGAGCCACAAACTCCTTCTTCTAAACAGCTTTATGGCAGTGTCCAGCAGTGGATTGTTGCTGCCCAAAGTCAGATTCAAAGTGATTACTTCCAAAAGCTGTGTCACATGCCAGCCATCCTTTAGAAAGAGGATTGTAAATGATGTGTTTGTGCCAATAGCTCAGGAGATTTTTAGTTTTCTTTTAGAAATCTTTAACATGGACAGCAGGGAAGTTAAAAAAATTGAGAATCTGGAAGCTGCATGCTGTTATTTGTATTTAAAGCAGGCCCATGTTAGGTAGGATTTCCCTCACATACTGCTGTGTTCAGACCTACTCATTGGGAAGCTGGTATTTTTGTCACAACTAGTTAACAAATCTCTACAGTTGTCAAACTGTTTCAGAATTAAAAACTTTGGTTTCCCCTAACAGTATTTTTTGATAAATGTACTGTTTCATTCATAGTAGATTTCTGAAAATGATTGTTGAGTATTTGAATCTATGCTTGGAAATACCCCTAAGAAATGTAAAATAACCTGTGGAAACTCATTTAGGTCGAGTATAATAAGACAGTAACAGAACACTTATGCCAATGTTTAATTGTATATGTATTAAATTATTTACAGAAACTTGTGTCTGTTAGATTTTTTGTCTGAATGGGAACAATTTTATTTTCGAGTAGGAGATGCTTTTTTTACTGAACTATTAAAATTTTGTGGAGGTATCAGGAAATTACAGTCAATCCTGAAAAAATTTACAAAACAATTCTTATTTTAAAAAAAAATCCCTAAATAAGAAATAAGGTTATTTAAGAGTTCTCTTATTGATATCTGCATACCTAATGTGGTCAATGAATTTCAGTAAAGGTAAAGCAATTGAGTATAATCTTACTATTTCAGTCAGTCTGTTTATAGTTGAATAGTTTCACCTGAAAGAGCAGCTTGGATCAAATTACTATAAAGTATAAATTAATCTGTGGGAACTTGGAGCCAAAAGGTTTTAAGATGGAAAAATACCTAGATTAACCCAATACATATGCAGAAGAAAAACTTATACATAGTTTTTCATGCATACTTACTATCTCCCTAATGAAATCTCAGTATTTTCTCTACCTCATTAAAAGTAAATTGTTTGTGTTAAGTCCTAATTATTTACTCAGTAGCAATACTGAAACTCCTACACTTAACATTTTTACACACTATTGTTGCTGTCTCCTGATTGTGGTTTCAGTTTTTGTTGGTGGCTGCTCACTGGTGAAAAGGTGATACAGGAGATCTTGGCCAAGCATTATATATGGGCATTTCAAGCATTAAGCCTCTCCCTGGTCTAATAATGCTGTTTTTTCCTGACTACACTACAATCAATTAGGAGTGTAAATCAGGTAAGGAGTAACAGTTAGGAGTGTAACCCAAGAGATCTGGATATGTTGGTCTAAGGAAGTATATTTCCAGTAAAGTTAGGGACGCTTACTCTAGGTCTCCAAAATTCTGAGATCATCTTCTGGAATGTGTGTTCTGCTCCCCCACTCCTGCTCTCCAATCCCCTGTTGCTCCCAGAGAAAGGGCTTCCAGCTGGAAGAGGCATGACTGGGATTGAAATGAGTTGTTGGAATTACCATTTATTAGGAATAAAGAAACGTGGAATTTTTAGCCAGAGCAGATGGAGAGATGCTACTGGGTTGTCAAGGGAGAAATACCTGTTAAAGCTGAGTGGCTGGAGATAGATATTAAAGCAAAAGAATGCTGACATGAGAGATATGAGAATATACTGATCATGGAAGAACAGTCTAGAGGGTGAGATGTAGTTTCTTATCAGGAAGATACAATTGTGAAGCACTGTTCTGGTTTGAGCAAATAGACTAACAGCCTGCCTGTTTTGCATAGAGGCAGCTTGGCTGATGAGTGTTGTAGCAAAGGACTGCCCACTGTGGGCCAGGAGAATCTTCTTAGACCTCTCATCTAATGAGTGTGGTTTTCACTAAAGCCCTCACTCACACTCTTCATTCCACAGTCTTTGAATTTATGCACAGTTCCTCTTGGTAATGTGGTCATTTGGTTTTACATATTTTTCCCTGAAAGATCAAATTTATGCTGAACAGAAATTTATGCTTCACTTACTCTTACATCCCTGAAATTGATCTTCGCTATTTGTTCCTGGACTTTTTGCTGGATAGTGCAAGTAAATCAAGGGCTGTAAATGTCTGTGAGGAGCCTTGTACGAAGAACTTCCATTGGAGAATAACTTTACCACTGGTTTTCAGCAGCAGCCTTGCTTCTTTGCCAGAAAAAGCAGCAGAGAGGGCTGTTACATTTGCCAAACAAGGCATTAACATGGTCTTGTCATTGGGAAGAAATGATGGCTGGGAAGTACTTCTGCAGGGCCTCAACAGTGGATAATTGATATTTCCTGTCTGTCATTGAGTGTTCGTAGTGTGTACCAGTTCTCATGTGGGTGTTTAATTATTGCTGTGGTTGCAAGTTCAGCCCCAGGCTCCAGCTGCCAGAGGCTCATAGTGAATTATTTCTGCGTAATGAAATGAGTTTTAAGGGAAATTGGTGAAGAAAAGGGTTACTCTTTGGTTTTTGTTTTGAACTTAGTTTATCTTCTAGTGCTTTTGGGAACACATAAAATAATTTTAAAGGCTTTCTATATATCTTTGCACAATTCATTTGATGTATTTTGGAGAGAATATTGAGTCACTCTTTTGTCCTAGATTTTATATGAAGCCCATTATTTCAGGTTACAGAGCAAGAAGTAGAACTGACTAGAAAAGTTAGTTTTAAATATTAACTTGGCATGTTGTTGAAAGTCTGTGGCTGTTTTATGGGAAGAAAAGGAAGGAAAAAAGTGCAGGAGTATGCTACTAGAATGTTTAGGTAATGACTACTATTATAAACAATTATTATTATGATTCCTTAAACATTGCTTTTTACCATCATTTTTTCATCTCAATTCTCTTTCCTACACAAAAGCGCCTCTTTCCTACACAAAAGTGAATGTTTCTGTGAAATTTTCATCAAAACCAACAAAAGCATTTTCCAGTAATAGGAGAATGGGGAATGTGTTCTCTTTCAACTCTTCTTTCATTTGATCAGTTGCATCAGAGAGAAAGGGAAAAAAGAAAGAGACCATATCATATCTTCGCTAAGGAGGTATGAATGCTGGTTTCAGTCGGAGCAAGTTGCAGTTGTTTGAAGACATGCATGAATATGAATCACTTGTGATATATATTTCATCCAAAGACAGAGAGGCAGGCTGCAGCAGGTTATTCATATGAAGCTGGGGTACCTCTGTTTTTGGCCCGCATGTAAGACTTCAACCGGTCTCACACAACCCATTAAAGGTGTCTATGGAAATAATATCACTGACTGCAGTCGATATTTAATCCTGCCCCAGTGATGCACTGAGTAAAGCTATGCCTTACAGGTAGGGCTGTAAGGATGAAGGTGAGTGCTGATTGATCCCTTTACTGCAGTCTCATTTAGCACAGGAGTTGGCAAATGATGAAATTTGATGCCATGCTGTTTTAAATTTTTTTCTGTAGCTGCACAAAATACATAGGCTTGGATGTGATTTCTTAATAAATGTGAAATGACTGCTTTCCTTTGCCCTTGCATCTTCCTCAGTACCAGCAAACTGTAAACTGAAAGCTGCAAGTAGGGACTCATGTACATGGAACAGTGTCAATGCATAATGACACTGAATAACCTTATCCACCTAAATAGCTTTTGTGGAGTTGGTATAGCCTCTGCTGAGGAGTACAGCAAGCAAAGAGAGCGTGTGGTATTCACTGTAAAGGGTTTTGACGTTCTGCCTACTTTGCTGTAGGTAATAATGCAATGAGAGCAAATAATGCAAGCCAATAGCACATGGAGAAAAATAATGGAACTTTTTATGGATAAATATAATTGCACATTTCGTGCTTTGCTTTTTGTAGTGAGTCCATCAAGTCAAACACTCAAATACATTAGTTAAACACCATTTTCCCACAGAACTCAGTAACTAGTTAGCAGCCCTTGGAATACTGGTACCATTATCCAGGTTGGTTGCAGCCTAGTGCAGAGCAGCATTTGGCAGTCAGGTCAAGCTGTGATTACTCGAATTGATGAATTTGGTGGACTGGCAGTGGAAAGCAGAATGTGCCCCATGGCTGTGGGCTGACTGCTGCGTTACTTCACCAGGCCTGTAGCAATCAAGTGAAATCATGCTGAGGAACAGTGTCTCCTTTGACTGCATGGTAACTACTCAGGCTTTGAACATCTATGGCCTTGTCCATCAAGCACTATGCTCTTGTGGTCTTTTGAAGAGCTCCTTGGCCCTAAGCAAGGGAAATAAAACATTACCTTGTCTAGCAGAACAGGACTGTTTAGATGAGAGGCATGTTTTTATTGAGAAAACATACTCTGATGTGATTGTTTTTGTCTAAATCGATGCCAAAACCGCACTGAAGGTGCAGGTAAAAATATTCATTAAATATTGAATCCAGAAAATATCCAGCAAAGGCAAATCTCAAGCCATATTAGTAGGATTTTTCTTTTCTTTTAATGCACTTCATTAATGGTTTTGTGTAATGAGGATCTTTATCTGTTTGTCCTTACAGTATGTAGGCATATCATGTTCTGTGTCAGGAACTTCAGGCACTTTTAGAAAGGTTATATGTACTACATTACATAGTTAAAGCTACTTTTGCCATTTATTTTAGGAGCATTCCTTGGGGGAGCTAAGTCATATGCGGGGACTGGAAAGAAGGAGCTGACTCTAAAGAATATCTGACTTAGATTACTAAAATAACCTGGAGGCTGGGCGTGACCCGGCCATGTGTGCTCACGGCCCAGAAGGCCAGCTGTGTCCTGGGCTGCATCCAAAGCAGCGTGGCCAGCAGGGTGAGAGATGTGATTCTCCCCCTTTGCTCCGCCCTGGTAAGACCCCACCTGGAGTGCTGTATCCAGCCCTGGGGTCTCCAGCACAGGAAGGACGTGGACTTGTTGGAGTGAGTCCAGAGGAGGCCACCAAGATGATTAGAGGGACCGAGCACCTCTTCTATGAGGAAAGGCTGAGAGAATTGGGATTGTTCAGCCTGGAGCAGAGAAGGCTTCAGGGTAACCTAATTGCAGCCTTCTGGTGCCTGAAGCCTACAAGAAAGATGAAGAGGTGCTTTTTACAAGAGCATGTAGTGATAGGACAAGGGGGAATGGTTTCAAACGGGAAGAGAATATGTTTAGATTAGATATTAGGAAGAAATTCTTTACTGTGAGGGTGGTGAGGCACTGGAACAGATTGCCCAGGGCAGTTGTGGATGCCCCATCCCTGGAAATATTCAAGACCAGGTTGGATAGGACTTCAAGCAACCTGGGATAATGGAAGGGTGGTTGGAACTAGATGATCTTTAAGGTCCTTTCCAACCCAAACCATTCTATGATTCTATGAGTCTGAGGTACCTGATGTGATGCTACCTGTTAAAACCTCTCTGTGTCCAAATGCTATCCCACTTGTCTACAAGCTCTGTAGACCCCACTTGTCCCTATTTTGTCACTTGTTTTTTCTCCTGCTTATGGTTTGGTGTATGGAAATGTGATATTTATCTTTTGACAGATAATGCTTAATTTTGCCTTCAGCTTGTTTTCATATAATCTATTTCATACTGGTTTTGTTAATATTGCTGTACTTAAGATATATACTCTCTCCCCAGGGCATTCTCTGTATCTGTTTTCCAAGTAATATTGTGTATATAATCCTACTGAATTGCAATTATATCCACCAATCAAAATTCATGACTCTGTAGAGCTGCTGCCTTGTAACTACACATTTCATTCTTTATTACGAGACTTTTGGCAATATAACTGGCAGCCTGTAATCAGCTGGAGTGCAGGAATTTTGAAGTGCCAAGGCTGTGAGAAATAATCTGCAAAGCCATTGCTCAGGTTGGCTTGTTTTGGTGACTGTAGCAGAATCACAGAATAACAAAAGGTTAAGGTGGTGAACACAGAGCGTCCAGATGGTGCGTAGGTAAATTGGTTATTTTTGGAAGTGATACTTAGATAAAGTTCATAAATGTGTAGCACCAAGAATAATTTCAAGGATTACAAGAACATATTACATAATACCAAAGTAGTAATCATTTAGCCGGAGAGGAGCTGGGTGGCTAGACATGGGTTTATGGGTGGGGTGTGAAGCAGGAGAAAGCTTAGTCACTTAGTGCCATGTGGCACCAGGCCACTGTAGGAAGTGCCTCCATGGCCTCTCTGTGCTTCCCCTCTAGACCATCCTCTGGGTGGTAAACATATGCACAGCTTAGTAGTTACTAAAAGATTTAGTAACAACATTAACTGCCTTATTCTACTTTCAGTTCATCAAATGATGTCTTTCAAGTTCTTCTAAGTCAGGTGGAGTCACGTTTCAGGGAAGTGTGCTTTTGTCAGAAGCAGATATTTGGCTCACAAAGATTAATCTGATAGTTTCTTTTTGCCTTGTGTGTTTTGCAGGTTCTCAGACTTTTTGCAGTTGAATGTTCTCACTTGGTCTTAAACTCTAATTTTGGAATGTTCCAAATTAAATTATCTTTTTTTTTTAAGAGATAAAAATGTTCAGTTAAACTGGATGGTCCCCTGGCATTTATGAGGCTGTATGTAGGTGTGCATTCATGAAGTTTTACAGACGGCCAAGGGCACACAGAGATGGTAAACACTTTGTTAAGAGGCAAATTGTAGCA